>NC_133933.1:18320528-18435528 GCF_031877795.1 Strix aluco
AAAGCTCCTCCCCAGATCTCCCATAAACATAAAAAAATCCAGTCTGACCAATTCTGCCATATAGAAATCCCATGTTTTTTATCTGTATTACTACAGATCAGGTTTTAAATCCAGTCAAAAAAAACCACGTTTGCAGGTTCACCAGGTTTTAATGTTTCCTGAGAAACCCAGGGAAACATCTGCTAAAAGTCAACTGTTAGAATTTCTTAGAGAAAAATGAAAACTAGTATTAGTGTTTGTTTTCTTTTTCAATAACACTAAAGAATAAAGGATCTGTGGTTAGGCCTACAGCCAGAAAAGCCCTTAAACACATGTTCAAATACATGAATAGTCTCATCAAAGTCAAAACATTAAATTTTCATCCTCAAAATATGTGGGATTTTGTAATTGGCAGTTGCAGAACAGACTGATGAATTAGGAGCAGATTTAGAATTTAATAAAAACTCTTACTTCCCATTTTCTAATGAATAGGAATTTGTTAGAATTTGACACAATCTGAAAACTTTGGCCAGAGACAACTCTTTGTTGAAATTAAAGCAGAAAACCTGGTCCAAGTCGGTTTATGTAAATATGTAGACAGCTGTCCTATCTGGGTTTGTTTTGGTTTTGTGGTTTGGTTGTTTTGGTTTTTTTCCCTCCCTGCTTCTGTCTTTTAACTGAATAGCTATATAATGTGTCTGTTCAGTTTTGAATCTACAGTACTCAAGGAAGTGATAACCAAATTGCATTTTTAAGTCTTCGAATCTATGATTCAAACCACTTTTTGCTCCTTTGGTCATCTCAGGCAACCTTTAGTAACTCACATTCTGAATTGTCACTCAGCTGTCCACAAACATGTTCTACATACTGGTGACATCTCCCTCCTGCCAGGTTTTCTGCTTAGACGATGTAGTTGAAGTCTCCAGGCTTCCAAAATAGGATAAAAGCCTTTATAAATGCAATTATCCTTGTCCTGCATAACTGTGATTTGAAATATGATCTCATGCACGCTGGGTGAATGATGTAACTAGTAGGTTACTGGTAATTCTGGGGTGTTTTTCCATCTATTTGTCTTTTCTTAGCTTTTCAGATGGGCTAGGTAAATTGATGTGGGTGGTCTAAGCAACTGAGCTATAATATACCCCTAACTTCAGGAAAATCCTCATAGTGCAGAGTACTGAGCCTGCCTGTCACATTACATGTTAGGCTTTCCATGCCGCTCATTTTCTGTGTCCTTCCCTGCTGGATAGGCCAGGCAGGTTCCCAGCTCTGTCCTGACACTACTTTTCATTATGGGACCTATCTTACCTTGCAATTTGTGGATGGATTGGGCACATATTTTGGAGCTGAGGGTACCTGAGGTAATGGCATACTTGTAATGATAGGTTTTGCGTTCCCAGATAAAGAGCAAATTTATGATCATGGGAGTAGATGGGTCAAGGCTTTGTAACTGGGTACCTAAAATTTAAAAATTAAATAATTGATTTGGATTTTAAAAATTCATGAGTCAACTTCTGCTGACTTTCCTATTTCACATTCAATTTTAGGGGAGGGAAGGCATTATGGTTCTGCAAGTTTTTGATACAGAAAGGTATGTAAGACCTGTTACTGCTTTTCTTACAAGGACTTGTTAAAGAGCTTTCTTCCCTTTTCAGTTTTGGTGAGGCCTGCCCATTTCTCCTGCAGCTTCCTTCCCTCTTTCTACTGCTGCCACCTCCTGGAAGCTTCAGGATGCCCAGCCTCATGGCTGCTCTGAGGCCTGCAAGGTGCGCGGTGGACTTTGTTCTCCTTCCCTTTGTTTCTCTTTTCTCTTAGATGCTGATGTTTGAAAAAAATCCTGATTTAGCAGGACTCCTCCTACTGTCTCCACGCTGGGGCTAGACGCTCATACGTATCCTAAAACAAACTGCATACCCTCACCATCAGGATGATCAAGGCATCTTGCTTGTGTGTGCCTGCTCTCACCTCAGCATATAGAAAGGTGACCTGAAAAGGCTTGACCCACAGTGCCAAAGTTCTTGCTTGTTAATGCTGTGAAGCTCTTCAGCTTTAAAGAAAGATATTTCAGTTAACAACTGCAGCAAAAAATTAGGAAAAAGGCCATGGAGGTAGAACTACTGAATGGAATTAGTATTGTTAAAATCCTATTACAGCTGCTGCTGAAAAGCAGTTCCAAGTTTTCAAATGCGGTTGATACGCTCTAGGAGTATGCTCAAGTTGGTCAATTTAGATTTGGAGGATTTTAACACTCTGCTTTGAAGAGGGGAAAAAAAATCCGTGATTGGGAAAACTTGGAAGGATTTAACACTCTGTTAGAAACCTGGCAACTCTCCCACTCTGATCAGGAGCCACACTCTCAATGAAATGATCAAAAGATGATGCCAGCTTGTGTACACATTATCTCTGACTACACTGCAAGAGTGCTCAGGGTTTTTGTTTTTTAGGCTTCGGTATGAAGAAAACAATTGGGTAGGAGAGGGACATGCCAAAGAATTTAGGATTTATTTTTCAGTGTGAGTCAGGTTCAGTAATCTATAGCCTGCCTTACACTCAGGCACTCATCTTTCAAGATTATAGATGATTTCATATTATCAATGATTTCTTTGCCTTTGATACTGAAAGGGAAAAAAAAGGCTCTTGTAAGAGCTTTAACATCTTCTAATGGTACTTCAAACTGAATCATTCCAGTAGATGTCACTGTGGGTCCCTGAGTTACAGCCATCACATTTTTAGCTGTTTGCTTTGCTGTCATACACCTGCTATCAACAAGGCTCAAACATCTTTGTAATGATGGTTCCGAATTACAGCTGTCTCAGCGTTGCTAATTTCAGCTCTTTACTGAGCAACTTGAGGACAGATACCTGCCAGTTCATCTCTTGAGGCATGGAAGCAGCGTAATTGTGTTTGGCTGTGGCAGAGTGCATGAGGATGAGCATCCCTGTGCAACACAAGAGATAGGCATTGACTATTGTGAGCAAGGTTATGAGTGATAACCTGAGTGAATGCATATGGCCTTAGTGCTATGGCAGAGAAAAAACAGCTTTACTCAATGCAGTAGCAGAGCCTGGGTGTGCAAATATAGAACTTAAAAAAAAAAAACCAAACAAAAAAACCCAACCAACCCTCAAGAGTTTTCTAAATATCTTGTTTCCAAGGATGCTGAAATAAATTTTTTATTTGATTGTTTTACACTGAGGATTTTCCTTGGACTTTGCACAGGAATGCTAGAAATCCTCTTCTTGGATATGATAGATAAGAAAAAGCCAAGGAATTATTCAACTATTTGTTGTCCCCGTGCTTCTGAGCCTACAAATGACTCTCCAGGAGTCTCAGAATGTGATTTTTACAAGGCTTGAGCCAATATTCAGTCCCTTCTCAGAGATGTCCACTTTTCCTTTATAAATTTCTGTAATAGCATGATTTTTTCCCCACTCTATTCTGGTGCTAATGCAGAAGTGAGAGAGCTCTGCCTGGCCCAAGGAGAAGCTGTGGCCTTTGATGAACTTCTCAGCTATGAATTTTTTCATTTGTTGGTCCCCAAAGTGGTGCTCTGAAAGGAGGCTTTATTACTTTATGAATTCCAGGGAGAGGGCACTTGTTTGAAGGAATGAGTTTGAAGGTTTAAGGCGAAGAACTTCAGTCCAAATTTAGTAACTTTACAGTGAATAAGTAGACCCAGACAAGCTTGTTACAACTCAAGAAACTAGACCCAGAGTGAAGCAGAAGCTGTGTTACTTTAACACACCCTTTGTTTCAGGTCTGCTCCTGGGGCATGAGATAAAAATGTCTGGGTGGCTAATGAGAATATTTTCAGGGCAGCATATATTATCACCTTCTGGAGTTTTGGATCACTGAAAGGACAAGCACAACTAGAAGTCAGTGACACAGGAAATGACATATTGTGTATTTCTCCAGATGTTCTCATAACTGGCTATCCAGTCCTTGCATCTAATTGTCAAGATATCACAAAAAATTACATTGAGATTTACAATTGTTCAGGTAGACATAAGGTGAGTACTTGCACATTAGCTACAGATGGTTTCAGAATTACCTAAGCTTTTGCATACAGAGGTATGGTTTCTTTGTGGCTTTTGATGGGTATGTATTGAGATTCTTCTATGAGGTATATTATATAGCTAAAGACAAGGAGTTTGATTTTGCAGCTACATTCTGGCTTTCTGCAGCACATGCCCAGAGGAGAATCATCTCTGCTGGGAAAATTTCTTGCTCCACTAGAGCCTTCCTGGTAGAGAGATGTGCAAAGATGGATACAGGTTGTGTTTGCATGTATGGCTGTCCTCCAGGTATGAAAATCCTTAATGACCTCAAAGGAATGGCTGGAGTTAAAGCTGTCTGGCAGCAGAATTTATGTGTGCACAGACTGCAGCTGGAATTGAGTCAAGAAGGTGAAATGGTTTCCTGATTTGTCTTCCTCTGTTTCTCTATCATGCAGTCCCGTCAGGCTGTGATCTCACAACAACCTTAACTGAGTCTGAAGAAATCCCTGAAAGCACAATGTAAGTTGAGAGTTCATTATGCTATAAAGATCTCTAAAGGTTCAACTTCACTTTTAGGATTCCCAGTGACCAGTTTGGTGTCAGATCTTCCTTGAAATTCATGGCCTTTAGTGACTTTTTATGATGATTATCAGTAAGAGTGTGAGGAAAGAAGGCTTGTTGTTTCAACCTTAGCTGTATTACGCACTGGATGCTCTTAAAGTTTTCTTTTACCTTTTTAAAACATTCAAAAATTTGATTTCTCTCCCCTGCAACTACCTCTGAGATTAGCAAGGAAAAGAAAGAATCAGGCTTTTGAAATCTCTGGCCTGCTTCTGCACCTTCTAACTCAGCCACTTAATGACTGCAGTAACATATTAACTGTTACACCAGATTCTCAGCTGATCTAAATCAGAAAAGCTGCAGTGGCTTTAATGGAGATAGGACATTTTGTAGCAGCTGGAGTTGGGACTTGGAGTATTATCTAGAACAGACTTCTATCTAAATTGTCTAATTTATGCCATTGAAAGTGTGCTATGTGCAAGGTGTCTGAGCTGATGGTGAAGAAATAATCATAACACTTGAACTTCCTGATTTTTGAGTGCTTGATTTTTCAACTGTGATGTTGCTTTAATGTTTTTTTCAATACTACCAGTATCACTTAGCTGTTTTATGGCTCCCACTTCCAGTATCTCAGAACTGTGTCCTGCCTTGTGCCATTGCTGGACTTAGCTTGCTCTAGAAGAGATTGGGACTCCCATAGGATGCCAGATTTTCATTTTGAAAAACACTGAGTTATGTTGATTTAGACAGTGCAATTCTAGGCATTTTCCTCATGCACTTTGTCATAGAAAGCTTATGCTGGAGGTTCTCAAAAAGAAAGCCCTTGAGTAAAGCTATAATCCTAGCTTGGAGCAAGAGGCAATAGACCTGTCAGTAATATGGTAGCATGGGATATGCTGCTGTAATTAAAGTTCACTCAGCTTTTCCTTTATAAATCTCTGTAATAGAGGCTTTGTATTCTAGTGCAGCCATTTTAATTTATGTTGTTTTGAAACTAGGTAATCAGATTGCCAACTTTAGTGTGATCATTTCTCCATAAACGTATTTTGCAATAGTTTGCTTAAAACCATCAAAATGAATTCTTCTGTGTGGTGCTGTAAAAATAACAAGAATGATTTTTAAACCTGCCAGCCCAAGTTGTTTGTGAAGCCTGTAAGCTGAGGTGCAAAAGTGTGGAGGCTGCACACAATGGTAAATGTAAAATGGGTAATACTTAATTTCCTTTAGGTAAGCAAGATTTTACAGACCATTTGTTTGATAGCTCATAAGCTTTTTAAAAAAAATATATTTACTGGTTATAATTTTGCAAAATGCATAGAAGATCTTTATTTTGGAGGTTATAAACAATACTGGATTTTTTAAAATGAAATATTTTATAAATACTGGAATTTAAATAGCTCTTCGTACATGGACTGGCCTAAGATCCCATTGAAGTCTGTGTGGAATTAAATGTAAAGCTTTTAAACATTTTAATCTCAGTATTATCATGCTTTTTTTTTTCAAGGTTAGAGGAAAAAACCCAAAGCATCTGTACGGTGCCTTCATGTGAATGTTTGCTTGCTTGAATGATTTCTATAATAAAAACCCATAGAGACATGAAAATCTGTTCAGTTTTCAGAATGAGAAATGGCAAAATTTGCCACACATGTCATTAAAAATGAGTAGTTCTTCTGACTGTAGGGTTGACCTACTGAATTAAGGTATAAAGACTTCACAGCCTCTCAGAATTTTGCCTCTGGGAAGAAGTAGAGGAATTATTTCTCCTTTTTCTCCGCCGCCCTCCCCCCCCCCCCCCCCTTAGCTTAATACAGTCTGAGATTGCCCTACCTATTTTTAGGTAACATTAACTCATTCTGAATTATTTTCAAGTTCATATTTATATCTAGAAACAGCTACAGTTTAAAAATAATGGGAAACAGACAATACTATTTTAAAAGTTGAAATGGTTTCTTGAGAATGAAATGAATGCTAGCTAGTTTGCTACAGACTGCTTGGATCAGACTTAGAGTAAGTTAGCAAAAGTTAGCTGTACTGTTACAGCTTTGCTGGCCAGCCCTCCTCATACAGATGGAAATACAGTTTGTTTTTTTTTTTTTTTTTAATAGGTGCCCAGATAAAGTGAGCTATTTTGGAAAAAAAGTATTTTAAAAATATTTTCGTAACAACAAGTACACTAACTTTGGCCAATATTAAAATATCATTCAGAAGAAAAACACTCACCCCACTCCTGACACTGTATTGTCTGGAGGTAAAGTGGTAACAAATGTGCTTCCTTGGTTCCACATTTATTAATACTAGATCTGTGATCTACTATAAAATCTGGAACAACAAGTTACATACAAGTCAGATGGGTGCATTGGAAATGAGCCAGTTTATTTCCAAGCCAGGTAACCCTTCTAATACCCTCTCCACACTCTGTCCCCAGATTTCAGTCCTTTTCAACCTCTAGATCTATTTTTAATTGAAGGTCATTTTGCAAAGGAAAAATGTAAAGTTACATATCTGAGTTTTCCCCCTCTTATTTCACCAAAGGTATTGGTTCAATCTGACTTTGACAAGCTGGCCACTCTCAGAATGATAGCTTTTGGTGAATGCACAGCTGGGTGAAACATGATTCAGGTTTAGTTGCAAATATCTTCCAGATGTAACTTTTAGGTATAGAGCACTACAGTTATTTCAAACTTCAGGCAAAGAAGTTCTGATTAGCTTGTATGGTGATCAACACAACAGAGACCAGATTCTTGACTTAGGTTATTTCATTTCAGTGAAAAAGGATTGTTTGAATGTAAAGCATTTTCAGCAAAGTTTACAAGTCAAACACTGCAGCATAGTGCCCATACAGAACAAGGAGATAATCAGGAAGTGTATATGACACTGCAACATACACTTTGGGGAGTATTATTGAGACCCGGTATCTGTAAACTCATGGTTAGTCAATTGGTCCTTATTCAGCTTTGCAGGAAGTAGGAACAAGTAAAGCTACCTGTTCCTCCTTAATCAAATTTTGATTCCAGAGGTAATGAAATGGGAAACAGATACTTATATGATACCTTCTGCTGGAACCAAGGGATAGGAGTGGATGGAAGGCAAAAGAAACCTACCTATCAAATGGAAGAAAGGGAAACTATGGATTTATATCCTCTTTCAGTTCCTCTCTTCCAAGTATAACCACTACTCTTTCGAAGGTCACTATCACTACCAGCCAGTGGGCAGCACTGCTTGTCAAAATGAGAAAACAAAAAATTCTTCCTTTAGCTGCAAAGTTAACTTTTGATGTAAGTGATTTAGCAAGAGTTCGCCTCAGTAACTCCTCTGATGGATCTGAGCATGGGGTAAACTTGCATAAAAGCAGGTTGACAATGTGTGTGAATGTGCTGGGTTTGTGTGTGTCGATTTTTGGTAGCTTCTCAAAGTTCCCCCGGCTCCAAGTTGGACCCGCCTCTATCCAAGGCCAAGCCAATTAACGACAGTAGCTGCTCCTCTGCAATAATGTATTTAAGAGAGGGAACTTGAGGAGGAGAAGTTGTGAGGAGGAGTTGCAGGGAGGACACCTTTGCAAACATCAAGGTCAGTGGAAGAAAGGAGAAGGAGGAGGGAAGGTGTGCCAGAGCAGAGACCCCCCTGCAGCCCGTGGTGAGAGGGTAGGCTGTACCCCTACAGTCCATGGAGGTCACTGGTGGAGCAGATGCTGACCTGCAGCTCCTGGAGGACCTCACGCTGGAGTGGGTGGCTGCACCTGAAGAAGGCCAGGACTCTGAGGGAAGCATGCACTGTTATAGTTCAGTGCTGGGAGGATTGCAACCTGTGGAGGACAGCCATGCTGGAGCATCTCAGGAAGGACTGCAGCCTGTGTGAAGGTCTCTTGTTGGAGGAAGTTCATGGAGGACCATCTCCCGTGAAAGGGACCCCACACTGGAGCAGGAGAAGAGTGTGAGGAGTCCTCCCCCTGAGGAGGAAGGAGCAGCAGAGACAATGGGTGATGAACTGACCACAACCCCCATTCACTGCCCCCTGCGCCGCTGGGGGTCAGGAAGTAAAGAAATTGAGAGCAAAGCTGAGCCCGGAAAGAAGGGAGGAGTGGGGGGAAGGTGTTTTTAAAATGTGGTTGTATTTCTCACTGTCCTACTCTGATTGAGAAATTAACTGGTGGTGGTGTTTAAATTAAATTGTTGTTCTTTTTCTTCCCCAAAGGGGTCTGTCTTTTGCCCTTGATCATAATGGATGAGGCATCCCTCCCTGTCCTTGTCTTGACCCCGAGCCTTTTGTTGTGTTTTTTCCTCCCCATCCCTGAGGGGAAGGAGTGAGTGAGAAGCTGCATGGTGCTCAATTGCCCTCTGGGTTTAAACCATGGCGGTGAAACATTGGCAAAACCATTTTTACTACTCAACCACTTGCAGGTTTTTTACATCCTACATTGCTCCTGTGCCAGTGTGTAGGGACCTCAAGGGAGGACCTGTCCTCCATGTCACTTTATCTTCTGATTCCTTTCTCCTTCAGTGTGAACAGAGATGGACTGGTGGATGATGTGGCAGTTGGAGGACAACTAGGGCACAGCGATCATGAAATAATAGAGTTCTCTATTCTTAGGGAGGCCAGGAAAGGGCTAAGCAGGACTGACATCCTGGACTTCAAAAGGGCTGATTTTGTCTTGTTTAGGCACCTGCTTGACAGGATCCCTTGGGAGACGGTCCTGAAGGGTATAGGGGTCCAGGAAGGCTGGGCCCTCCTTAAGAAGGAAGTGTTAATGGCTCAGGAGCAGGCAGTCCCCAGGTGCTCTAAGAGGAGCAGGTGGCAGAGAAGACCACCCTGGCTGAACAGGGAGCTTTGGCTGCAACTCAAGGAGAAAAGGAGAGTTTACAGCCTTTGGAGGAAGGGGCTAGCCACTCACAGTGATTACAAAGATGCTGTGAGGCTATGCAGGGCCGAAATCAGGAGGTCCAAAGCCCAGCTAGAAATTAATCTAGCTTCAGCAATCAAAGATAACAAGAAATGTTTCTATAAGTATGTCAACAGCAAAAGAAAGACCAGGGAGAGTCTCCATCCCCTGCTAGATGCTGAAGGAAACTTGGTAACAAGTGATGAGGGGAAGGCTGAGGTCCTTAATGCCTTCTTTGCCTCAGTCTTTAATAACAAGACTAGTTGTGTTGAGGGAATCCAGCCCCCTCAGCCAGATGATAGAGACTGGGAAAACGACCCCCCCACAATCCAGGAGAGAGTCAGTGACCTGCTACACCACATAGACACACACAAGTCTATGGGACCAGATGGGATACACCCAAGGGTGCTGAAGGAGCTGGCTGGGGTGCTCGCCAAGCCGCTTTCCATCATTTACCAGCAGTCCTGGCTGACCGGGGAAGTCCCGACAGATTGGAAACTGGCCAATGTGACGCCCATCTATAAGAAGGGTCGGAAGGATGATCCGGGAAATTACAGGCCTGTCAGCTTGACTTCGATACCCGGGAAGCTGATGGAGCAGCTCATCCAGAGTACCATCTTACAACACATGCGGGACAACCAGGGGATCAGGCCCAGTCAACATGGGTTTATGAAAGGCGGGTCCTGCTTGACAAACCTGATCTCCTTCTACGACAAAGTAACCTACTTACTGGATGAGGGAAAGGCTGTGGATGTAGTTTACCTTGACTTTAGCAAGGCCTTTGACACCGTTTCCCACAACATTCTTCTGGCGAAACTGGCTGCTCGAGGCTTAGATGATCGCACACTTTGCTGGGTAAAAAACTGGCTGGATGGCCGGGCCCAGAGAGTTGTGGTGAACGGAGTTAAATCCGGTTGGAGGCCGGTCACGAGTGGTGTCCCCCAGGGCTCGGTTTTGGGGCCACTCCTGTTCAACATCTTTATTGATGACCTAGACGAGGGGATCGAATGCACCCTCAGTAAGTTTGCAGACGACACCAAGTTGGGTGGGAGTGTTGATCTGCTTGAGGGTAGGGAGGCTCTACAGAGAGACCTGGACAGGCTGGAGCGATGGGCCAAGGCCAACTGTATGAAGTTCAATAAGGCCAAATGCCGGGTGCTGCACTTGGGTCACAACAACCCCCAGCAGCGCTACAGGCTTGGGGAGGAGTGGCTGGAGAGCTGCCAGTCAGAGAGGGACCTGGGGGTGTTGATTGACAGCCGGCTGAACATGAGCCAGCAGTGTGCCCAGGTGGCCAAGAAGGCCAATGGCATCCTGGCTTGCATCAGAAATAGCGTGGCCAGCAGAGACAGGGAAGGGATCTTACCCCTGTACTCGGCACTGGTGAGGCCGCACCTCGATTACTGTGTTCAGTTTTGGGCCCCTCACTACAAAAAGGACATTGAATCACTTGAGCGTGTCCAGAGAAGGGCAACGAAGCTGATGAAGGGTCTTGAGCACATGTCGTATGAGGAGCGGCTGAGGAAACTGGGATTGTTTAGTCTGGAGAAGAGGAGGCTGAGGGGAGACCTCATCGCCCTCTACAACTACCTGAAAGGAGGTTGCAGGGAGCTGGGGATGAGTCTCTTTAACCAAGTAACAAGTGATAGGACAAGAGGGCATGGCCTCAAGTTGCGCCAGGGAAGGTTTAGACTAGATGTCAGGAAGTATTTCTTTACAGAACGGGTTATTAGGCAGTGGAATGGATTGCCCAGGGAGGTGGTGGAATCCCCATCCCTGGAGGTGTTTAAGAGTAGGGTCGATATAGCGCTGAGAGATATGGTGTAGATGGGAACTGGCGGTACTAGGTTAATGGTTAGACTAGATGATCTTCAAGGTCCTTTCCAACATAGCTGATTCTGTGATTTTGGCTTTGTGTAGAGTGAACTGGTGGTTTAAATTTTGGTGCATCGACCATGGTAATCTGACCTTGGACTAGCACATATGACAGAACTAGCATAAGATAAAATTCTGGTTTACAAGAGACGTGTTGAAGCTTTCACATGTCAAGTGAACCGTCTAGAAATTCGATGCCCTGTTGGGCTTGTTAAATGGCACCACATTATTAGCACTTCAGCTACACATAAGGTAAGATTATATTTTTTCCCCTAGTAGTCAAGAATTTTTGTTATGATAGTAACACAAACAGGTAGAATTTGTTGTTTTTAACAACCAGTATGCAATCTAGAATTGCCTTTAATTTCTTGTGTGTTCTCTCCTGACACGTCTTATTGCTGAATCCATATGAAATGTTCTGAAATAAGTTTAGGTAGTAATGTTGTATGTTTTCTCTTTGCAGGTTTTCATAAGATTTTCACTGGCTTTATTAAGAATATATAGTCCACAAGTGACCTTGTAACTGAACAATAATAGTGCTACTTTCTGCTACTACTATATATTATTTTTTCCTTCAATGGTTTATATAAATAAATCAATATAACAGACTAAGTAAATAAAAGGTTTGTTTATTGCCATTAACTCAATAAAAGCTCTCACTGAATTTTATGATCACCTTGGTATTTGTTAAGTCTACTTGTTCAAACACAGATATGAAAAAGAATTCCTTAGTAATGATAGATTTTAATCACATAAAACTCTTCATAAACACTTGATTTACTTTTAATTTTAAAGGAGTTGAAGCATCAGCTCTTCGAGGCTCTGCATCATATTCTCTTCCATCACCTAAGAATCAACATATATTAATAGAAGGTATGGTTAAAAGCTACTTACTTCTTCTCTGAAATGGTCAAAGTGCTGGAGTTAAACTATAACCTCCTAGAAATTTAGGTGAAGGAAAGAATTATCCTGTAATGGAGGGAGGGGGTGCAGTGAGTGGCCTTCTGCCTACTAACAAAAAGAGTAGCAGGGAAATGGTTTGCGCTCACTGTAAAAACTGAGAAGTCCAGTTGAGAGCGTGGTTGAGATCCTTTCTACTGTGCCATGTTAAATGATTCATGGTCTCCCCTCCAGATGCCAGTGAAAGATTTAGTTATGTTGTAGTGATGGTAGCAATCATAAAGCAATGACTACTCTGACATTAAAGAATGATTACAGTCTTTATCTTTCTGTGGATTAAAGAAGAGTTGATGCAAAAATTCACAGAGAGCTGGGCGGTTTGAAGAGCTGATAATGGAATGAGGGCTGGTCCTCAGCCGAGCTGCAGCATCTCCATGCCGCTCTGGGTCAACATCAGGCACAGTAATGACAGGAATAGGGAAGGGAAAGAAGGGGAATCATCAGGGTTTCTTGAAGCTCTGAAAGGTTCTGAGTTAATTGTTCAGCTGGAGAAACAGACTTTTCACAACTAAAGGGATGAACCTGAGGTTTTAGAAAACACATTATAAAATATATTATGTATGTTTCATTTATTGGTAGTGTCTTATGGATTTACTATATGTGGATTTTTTTTTTACTTTCTATTAATAAAATTGACTAAAATAAGGTGCTAAAAATGGACTCTTGGGGATAACTATGAAAGAAGAAATTATACTTTGTTTATGACTGAGGGATGAGGCAAAGCTGATCCAACAGGGGTTTTTCATTGCATTTAGTTTCAAGTAGGGATGTTCCACAGCATGACTCTGATGTTTACTGTGTAAGTACTTTATTTTACTACAGCAAGTATATTATTCTGTATCACTCCTCTTATTTTCTGTCATAAAGGTCAATATTTCCCCCATTGGAAATCACATACCACCTACGTGATTGTTGTAGCTTTTATGAAAGTGCAATGTTAAAGCAATATCTGCACCATTAGAGACTGTTTTGGCAGCTGTAGGTTTGGGACAATCTGCAAGGGAAAAAAAATTCCATTGTGTCCATGTGACTGTTCCCTTCAATATCAGTGGGAATCTTTATTTACCCTTTTTTGATATCCAAGAGAAAAAACCAGCTGCCACTGGAAGTTCAATAACATGTGAAACTGCTAATTTTGAAATCCTGTAATCCACTCATTAAAAAGTGCAATTTTAAAGGAACAAAAAACAATAATTATTTTGTTTGAATGGTTTTAGAGTTTTCAGTCAGAGCATTTTCTTCAAAGATTATTTGAAATTTTTCGCAGAAAAAAGCTGATGCAATTAGTGAGAATATTTTTTGAAACGCATTTATGTGTCAAATCATATTTAGCAGAATTTAAATGAAACAAGTTCAAGTTTGATGGTGTATCGTGTGGTGCTCTTCAAAAAATATTAACCATCTTTACGCTATACAAGTGAAAATTATTATTCCAGCGTATATTATTATACTGCACTTCTCCTGTAGCTGTAACAGTACTCAGTGTACTGTAAATGATGGGGAAAATGCTTCTCTACACAATAAGAATCGCACTATGGTTTTAATTAAGTGCTCCATTTCAGTAGAATATGGATTTCAACTGGATAATAGTCCCTATCAGCAAGATAAATGCTAATTCATAGGCGGGAAATTATAGAAAATAAGCATCCAGGCAAAGTGGTGAACCATTAGTTAGTTGCAACGTTCAGTGTCACTGACATTATTGCTATTGTATCTAACAATTCACGTAGAAATAAGAACATAATAAGTAAGAGACAACAGAGGCAGGTGGACCCCATGTTGGAGTAGAGAGCTTGTAACAGCTTTGAGAGTATAAAAATATCCCATTTGTTTTGGCCTTGAATCACATACCTTTTAGTCCTGAGGCAGTCTGAAACCACTCTTTTGTATAATCCTACCAAATTCCAGGTAGTCCTGATACTAACAAAACTTCTAAGATAAGTACAAATGTCCAAACAAGCTGTATAGATTCCTCCTTGACCTTCTGTATAATGGCAGTGGATCTACCAAAGGGTGATTATAATGGACCAACAAACCAAGACACCAGCTTGGGAGAACACAGTCAGGGTGGAGACAGAAAGAAATGGAGTAGTGTTACAGAAGCAAGAAAGAAAAATAGAGTTGCACACATGCTGCGCATGTTAGCATCACGGGAGGATGTTTGATCATGGAGGGGTGTTAATGAAGTCTAGCTGCAAAGTTAACTAGAAATTTTACTTCAACAAAACACACTGAAAACAGATCATTCACTAAATACCTGCAAATTATCTTCTTTTTAGCTCTTTGTAGTATCAGATCTCCAAGCCATGACTCTCCAGTAGGAAATGCAAGGCACAAGAGATGAGCCCATTTCACAGCTGCTGAACACTGCGTGCCCAAGCACAACCCCAACCTCACTGGATGTTGCTTGGCCCTCGTTAGGAATGGCTGTTGTACTGGTAGCTAGAGGGTTGCCAGCTTGTCCCTTGTATTTTCAGGAATCCTCCTTTAATTTCCAGGGTTCACTGCAGTACGGAGGAACTGTAGGGGCTGACCCTGAGGTGCTGGAAGGTGGTCAGCAGGAGCAGCCCCTGCTGCAGTGGCACCTTCTGCCTCCCAGGGCTCAGTCCTTCATCCTCAGGCTGCTGGCCAGGTTGTACTGTGGAGGTCAAAGCAGGTTGAGGGAGGGAGATGGGCTCAGAGTGTTCAGAGAAGGGACCAGGCTCTGTGCAGAGGAAGGGGTTGTGTTTTTTGGAGAGGGGCTGCGGTCCCAGTCAGGGGAGATCAGGTGTGTGAGTGGGTTGGTAAAAGAATTGAACAGGAGTCCTGGTTGAAGTGGGTGATGTGGTACAGGGGACAGGAAGAAGAGGACTGGGATATTCTGCATGTGCTGTGTGGCCCAGGGCAAAACTTGGAGGAGCTGTTCCTGCTGCGATACTGGATTAGGTCTGCCTTCCCTCAGATTGTGATCTCAAACTCTTCAGTTTTTTGTTTCTTTCTTTCAAGAAAGTCTGTTTACAATAGCAGGTACTGGCATATGTTTCTTTTTGCAAATGTGGTAAGCAAGTCAGATGAGCTGTTGCAATACAATTCCCTATAAATGGTGCCTGTGCAAGGAGGGAAGGGAGCTGAGTTAAAGTTGTACAGATAGTTGAATCTCTTCCATTTCTTAATTTATCTCTGAATGACTTTGAGAGCCTGTAGCATGTTTTCAATCTAGTGTTTGTCAAGTAAGGTGTGTCATTCCCCACCCCTTGCCACCTACATGTGGCGTTTCCTGCACATTAGCTTTGATGCAGTGTGGTGCCAGGGCAGCTAGCACACTGCAGTGCAGGCCCTGCCGTTGAGTCCTGCAGCTCTCCTCAGGCAATCTGCAGATAAGAAATGACCGTGCATCCTAAGTCTAAACCAATGGCTGCCTATATGGAGAGCTTTCTAATTGCAAGAGTATTTTCTGCAGCTTACCAGAAAATGACTGGATCATGTTTTCTTCCTTATGTTTTGAATAGTACCAGATTGCAGTGCTTTTACAAAATATTTAGTAATGGATTCTGGAGAGGGACAGTGCTGATAAAATTGTTTATTATGCAGTAATCTGTTAAACTCTTCCCTAACTAAACTCAGCAATGGATCTGCAGGTATTACAAATTTGTGTAAGATTTTCTCCAGATTTATAAATTAGAAAAAAAAAATAAACAAAGATCATTAGTTAATAACAATGTAAAATAAGTTTATTCCAGTTTAGGTACAAAATCATCAGCTCTAATAAGATTGGCATGCCTCTGTGGCTATTAATGAAGCATGCCAATGTGCCTTGTTCTTGGGGGTAGACCTCTGTCAAAATGTGTGAACATTATGTTAAACTCTCAAAGGGAAATGTAATACCAGCAGCAGCAATCACACATTGTTTCATAATTCAGGCACAAAGAATTCTTCTCCATAAAGTAATCAGAACTTTGAACCTTATTGAATCTACTGTTGTCCAGTAAATGTTTTAAAGAAATGGCGTACTATTAGGTTTTGTATGGTTACTTTAGGGAACAACAGGTATATTGAAATTTCTGAACTGCACTTCAAGTCCGTTTGTAGGGTATTAAGTCAGACGTGAGATTTTTCTCTTTGTCCCAAGTTAAAGATAATGTTTTATGCTTGACCTTTTAAAAAGGAAGTTGTTTCTTTGACATCAGCAAAACTAAGCCCACTGAAGAGATGGATGTGAATGCCAAAGAAGGTGAAATAAGTGAAATGTAGGTAACTTTGGAGAACAGCTATTTTTATTAAGGACTGCAGTTTGACACATTCAGATTTTTCTATCTGCCAACATCTGGTTTTGAGATTTTTTTTTTCTTAGCAACTTAAATCACAAATGGGTAGACAGGATGAAGTAGCTTTTATTAAACACTAATGAAAATATATGAAACTCTTTCAAATGATAGAAATAATGACTGTGTCTAAAACATTTACCTCCTGAAAAAGGGGCTAAAGCATAAGACCTTTTGCTGCTGTTGACTGAAGTAAATTCAATCAGTCTCAGACAAGCTAGACTGCAGTCTAAGGTATTCAGGAGTACAATGAGCCATGCCAATTACACATGACAAGAAGTAATTTGTATATAGATCACTTTTGTTAACTGGACCAATTTTGATTCCTGTAGTAGCTTCGAGGCCTGATTTTGATCTCATGCCAGTGTTAGTTCCTTGCTTTTGATTTTTTGACTGGGAAAACTAAATCCAACATACACCAACATCTAATGACAATCCAACATCTAGAGACAACTTTGATTCTCTCAATATCAAAACACACTGTAAAATGACATAGGGCAGCTTGTCTGCAGCCTTGTTGTAGGTGGTCTGCTTCATAGAAAGTACTATGCACTACTATTTAGAAAAAAATGTGCATATAAAACTAAGTATGTTCAGGGCTTTATCTGGAAAAGGCACTCCACTCATTCAAAGGCCTTTTCTACATCAAGTGAGAGAGACTGTTTTCCACCACCAGCTCAGAAGACAGAGCACATTTACCATCTCCTTATGCTGCAGGTAAATTATTTCTTCAGTGTGATATCCAGCCTGAGGAGTAACTGAAACAATCAAAACTCTTCTTTGAATTAATAAAATGTAATAAGAACTGTGAAGCTCTGTATAGCAATGCAAAAATTTGTATCCTGGGTTAGCAAGAAAGAAATCTTGTTTTTTTTCATTATGGTGAGAAGAGGTACAGGTCATATCTTCTGTGTATCTTCAAGAACTGTGTATCAGGTGTGTAACTGGAATATAAATTATCATTAAGTAGATTGGCTAGCAGAGATCTTATTTTTGGTAAAGTGTGACACAGGCTAGGGTGAGTCCTTAATAGGTTTCCCCTCTACCTTCACAGGAGTGTTAGTGTTTATTTTAACCCTCTGAATTTTGTGAGATAAGGGAAGAGTTAATTTGTCTGAAAGACATTATATCTGATAATGTGGATCTGAGATCTCAGGGAATATATAGTTGCATAAATGTGGCAACAGCAAGTCAGAAACACACTGTTCACCTCAATCGATATTCCTGAAGGTGAGTGCTGCCCAAAACTCTGGAGGACCAGCTGTGCATGAAGTTAGCTAAGATTTTACTTAGCCTGTCAGAACATCAGTGATGCTCATATTTAGAGATACTCTCTTTTATTAAGGAGTGTTGTTCTGGCTTGTATATTTTGACTGCTTCTAAGCTATATTTATGGTTTACTATAAAAGTTTTCACATAAATTTGTCAGCTAGCAACAGTAAAATCAATGAACTCTGGTGATTGCTATCAGCTCCCCATAAAAGCTGGTTTTTTTTCCTTTTGCTCTTAATTGCAATGATGTAGTTTGAGTCTTCTTGAAAACCCTGGAATACAGAGTATCTATGTCATATTTCACATAAAATTATTTATATGAATGAAGGCTTCTTTAATAGAAACTTCTATGAAAAGGTCTAAGTCAAAACCCAAAGCCTAGAAATTAAAATACTTTCACATTTCAAATAGCTTCCTACCTGTCAGTAAATATAACCATACCATATTTCGAACATTACCAAACAACTTTAAAATTTTATCCTGCTTTCTTACTCAAATGAAGCTGTGCTTATTTTAGATATATATTTGATATGTTTCACAGGCTTATTATAGAAAGGTTTAATTTTCTTTTCAGTATTTTTTTCAGACACCTCATTTAAAAACTGAAACAGCATTTTAGTTATTTCATGTGGAGTTGTGGCCCTGATCAGTGCTTTTTTTTTGCTGCAGTAATTAAACTGTGGATTTAATTAAACTATGAATGGAGTTAAAAGAGAATTTATTACAGAAATTTGTGCCACAGTTGCTGACTGCTTCTTGATACAAGCAGTGGTCCTTTGCTTGCTTACTATTGAAGCTTGGTCTTCTGCCAAGCCTATTTTCAGGTATGGGTCTGACATCCACCTCCTTAATAGCATTCTTCTCTTCCAGAATGTAACTTTGACCACTGATGCCATAATAAGTGATAACTAGCTGTGGAGGTGGTACAGATAAATTGTTTCATTGCCAATTTACTTGAGTTGATGAGACTATGTTGGAAGTTCTTAAGTAGCAAATTCAAGGTTTGAAGAATTATTTTCTAGCAGTTTTATTATAAAAGTATTTAGTAAGAGGGTGATCGGTCTTGATTTCTCTTGTGTCATGTAATTGTGAAAGACTTGTTTTTTGTTAATGTTTAGTGTTCATTATTGTAAGGCACTTGTTTTGAAGTGAAGGGCTTAGTGGAAACAGCAAGCAGGTATTCAGGTGACTTAAGTTCAGCTTTGGATGTGGTGCATAGCATAGCCTGCTGAGTAGGAGCTCTGAAGGCCTGGTCATTGTAAACACAGGGCATAGTAACGCAGGAGGACTTTAGACTATTAGTGTCTAAGCTTTGTAAAATTCTTAGTTTATGAATTGAAGCTCAGGTTGCCTAGAATCACATCAGAATAAATGCAGTATGTGACAAGACTGCTTGTGAGTGTTGGATGAATATACCGTAACATCTGGAATGATATTACTGTCCTGAAAGCAGTGAGATTTTATGTAATGTCAGTGATCAGCAGTTAGTCCAGTTCTCAAAGGTTTATGGTTGGGTAATCCTCTATGTTTATTCATGGTGAGTGGAGTTTTCTGAGTTGGGGGTGGAGGGCTTGTTTGTTTGGATTTTTTTTTCTCAAGCATTCTCAGTCATAGTGAGAAGGTTCGTGTAAGTGGCTCCTGCTTCTCATATGTATTGAGACTTCAAAAGGAGAGATTTGACTTGTAGTAGATTATTCTACTCATTGACTAATGAACCCAATCCTTAATGGGATCATTTGAGAGAGGAAAAAGGGAATTTAATCCTGCAGGCCCAGTGCTTGCCTGAGTACGGGTATGACACATAACTGAAGGTGATTTATAAAGGAGCTAGAAGCACATCAGAGGGGATGGGGTCTGGAGTATTGAAGAATGTTATAAATTCTGATTTACCTGCATTTCAGTAAACTTGACAAATAATACTGAGGTCTGTTCACATCTCGGGGGACTTTTTGGTTTGTTTCTCATCAGATTTTCAAGACCTAACCAGACTTGTAATAGATCAGCAAATATGGTCTAACATTTGAAGAGGAGACCGAGAGGAAAGTCCATTGAACTGCTCTGACAGAAAACTGCTATCTTGCAACTTGTAGGTTGCAAGACTGTCTTTAGGATAGTCATGTTTTTCCATGCAGTGTGGTCTACCCTTATTTCCTAATAAGCTGTTACTGCATCATGTGTGTTCTTTCCACTCTGTCCAACAGGTGCCTCTGTGATGAGTGAAACCAGGGATGAAGTGCTGAAAGTCATCTGAACCAGGTGAGCTTGAACTGAAAAACTTTTAAGAGCATGGTGTGCCTCAGCATAGACCTTGTTTTCAGCTGAGAATTTGGGCCAACCGTAATGGGACAGTTAAGTGACTAATTGTGAAGATTAAGGACCTACTGGGATTTTAAAAATCATTATGTTGTCTACTGCTAGCTTTAAGTACCTTTACAAATCAGGCCCTAGTCCTCAAATTTGCATTTAGGTGCCTAACTGCCATAGAAATCAATGGAGTCTGAATATGAGCATGGATAACAACAGAGGTCCACTCCTGGGTTCTGAGTTTGGTTTTTTTGTTTGGGTTACTTTTTTTCAGTTATTGCTATTAAAACTATGTATCTTAAAAATATAAATATTCATCTGAATGCTTGCAAAGCGTTGCTGTGAGTTATTTTAGGCTATGTGAGACATCTAACTTGCATGTTCTGAGTAGTCCATAAAGTGTTAAAGGGAACTTTAATGCTTAACTCCAGTCCATTGATTCGTACCATTATAAACAAAGTAGGCTAGTGAAGACACTTGCCCTTTCTACCCAATTCCTCTGAGTGTTGATTCTTACCATGGAAGACAGCAGGTTTTCACTTCAGCTTTAATCTTGAGACAATGGAGAACTTTTCCTTCCTAAATCTGTGTTTAGGTCCTTGCATTTTAGCAGTCTGATGCTAAGAAATACTGAACAGTTTCACTTCCTAAGGCAGTTCTGGCTGACTTTTCAGATGCTAAGCATCTGCCACTTTTTTTTAGAAACCAACTGTAAACACGTAGTTTTCGAAAACTTTTGCCTGCCCATAACACAGCATGGTATGGGGTAACATGAAGGAAAGGGAAAGGTGGATTTCTGCTTTGGTTGGGTGTTCTTTCATAACAGGTGATTCTTATTTTTGACATTGTTGAAGTATTTTGCTTTGTGCAGCATAATAGGAGGGAAAAGTAGTTTTCAGGCTTTCTCTATTAGGTGAAAATAACTGTTGGATATCTGTGTCTGGCTTGATTAAAAGAAGTGAGACAATCTATAGTGGAAAAGAAACCAGGAAATTGCTTCATAATGCTGTTATAATACTGAGTGAAATATTTTGCTTATGATAGTGACTAAGGAATTTTACATCATAAAGATTTTACTTTGTTTTCTGTTTAAAATAAATTGTTTAACCTTGTTTAGGTAAAAAAAAATCTATATATTTATTGATAGTACAATCTGTTTAATTTTAATTTGATGTGATAATTAAAACCAATAGGGTGAAATAGGCAATGTATTGGAATAGGAATATTTTTCTTTGATTAAAATTGTGGTGCTACAGTGTATAATAGAAACTTCATTTAGGGTAGTATCTAGATGATGCATCAGATCTGTATCAACTGCTGGCTACAAGAATCTCTGGTGTAAATTGTTGCAGCTCTACTGATTTCATTGGTGCTAACTCAGATGGCATCAGATGACAAGAGAGGGAAAAATGGTCTGAAATTGTATTAGGATTTGAAAAGGAAATCACCCAAGAAAACAAGCAGAAGATACTGGATATGAATTGATGATTAGACAAGTGGTTTAGATGAAGAGTTTGGGGTTGCAGAGGGTTTGGATTTTACTTTTTTTTTTTTTTTTTAATTCTGGAACTTTGAGGAGAGAGGGATCAATACTTTGGATCCTTTATTTCAGTAGATGTCTAACTGATATTTAGGGTAGAACTAGAGTGAAAAGATAACACATCGGTGCATTCCTTATAAAATCAGCATGAGAGGTAGGACAATAGTTTTGGCACCAAAGGACACAAGATTCCTTGACTGGCAAAATGCTAATAGAAGGGTCTAGATGATAAGGAAGTGGGACAGAAAATCCTTGTTTGTGAGCTTAAATGTGATGTTATTGGTATGATGGAGGCCTAGAACAGACACAGGACTGCAGTGTCAAAATCCATGGCATAGAAAGCATCTGGTGGGAAAACAGTCAAACTGTTGCTTTTTGTCATGTATAAGTCAGCAGCAAATGATCTGGAAAATTTAGAATTGAATCCCAAGAAGTGAAATGTGGTGTAATAGTATATAGTGCTGGCAGCAAATCAGAAGATAGTTGTTAAGGAAAGCATTTATCTTAGATCTGTCCCTGATATATAGGAAACTGTCCTCTACTAGCACTGGAGGTGTTTTGTGGAACACATTTTACCAGCAGTAAAGTATCTGTGTAGTTTAAGAAAATGATTGATTAAAGTTGCTTACCTCTAAAAAGACTCTGGGAAATTTTATATTAAAATCTCTCTCTGACATTTGTGCATTTTTTTTTTTTTTAAAAGTAATATAACATTTGGGGAATTCCAGAGACAGAAGAAATGTTAGAGTTTTGTCACAGTATAAATGGACTTACTGTCAAGTAAGTCTAGCATTCATACCAAGGGAATGGTGGGTGTGAGACTTGACAGATAAAGAGTTTAAGGAGTGGAATATAATGAATCTACATGGATTTGTGGGAGAAAGACCTTAACAATTTAGACATCACTTTTTTGAGGTTACATATTTGGTTGATAAAGGCATTGATGTAATAGTCTATTACAGACAATTGTCTGTAATAGATGTTGTCAGAGTCCAATATTGTCAGACCAGGTTCTTTGAGATATTACATGCATGAAGAGTGTAATGTTTATTGTTAGACTTAGCTATTTTAAGATATTTGATGTTACATGCGATTTTTGATTTAGCAGAGTGATACAAAATATACTGAAAACACAATACAGATGTAAATTACACTTAGAAAAATATGACAATTGCAATAAACAGTTCATTCACAATACCAATGTGAGTCCCATAACCGGTCTTATCAAGATGCTGGACTCAATGGAAGGAATACGTGGGTTGAAGCCAGCTCAGGCCTGTTGCTCATTTGAAAGTCTTTTGGCTTTTTTTATACTCTGATTGAGCCACATATTCACTCTCCCCATCCTGGCCTGGCTAACTCGGGGAGACTTTTACACCACCAGTTGATCCACTCAGATAGCTGTTTATCTTAATCAAAGGCCACCCTGTGGTCTTTATCTCTGTGTTGAGATAAAGTCAGCTTCTTCGTGTTATTCTCTGAGCTTCCTGGGCACATCACCCTTGCCCATCTTCTCTGAGTGTTGATCCATTGTAGGGGTTCATTCAGCAACTCACGTTTTAACCTTAGGGGTTTAGTCAGTCACAGATGTCTGTAGGGGTTTGAACTCAATAGCCCATAGCATTTTGTTTGAAAAATAACATTTCCATGTCTCATGCTAAATTGAATCAAACACGCTAATGCGTCTCAAAATAGAACTGTAAACAGACAATAATTTTTACACATCTGTGTTTCTGTGAGTGCCTAGAGGGACTGCTTTTTAATCCTAAAATATTTTACATTTTTGTTTTAATCTGCAAGTAGAAATGCAAAATCATCACAAATTTAAGTTTGCAGACAACTCCAGTTTGGAAGAAGTGGGTCAGTGATAAAGAGAACAAGCTGACTGCTCTGAGTAATGCTGAATCACTCTGTAAGCTGGGTACAAGGAGACAGCCAAGTATAAAATCAGGCTTGTAGCAAGGAACAGCGAACACACTTAAGGCATGGGAATCTCTGTCCTGTGGAAAAATTTAAGGGTACAGACCAGATGAAAAGGACTTAAAGTATGACCTTGAAGGCTAATAGAACAGTTGGATTTAAGAGCAGGTGAATACAGGACTGAAGTTGAGAAAGTCACGGTGCTTGTCATGCTGCAGTCAGGGTAGCGAAATGCAGGAGCAACTCATCCCCTGGTGTGTCCTCCATTGCCAGAAATTTTCATCAAGAGTGGCTGTTTCTCTGAAAAACTACCTAGTTCAGATTAATTTGTGAAAACATGTTTTTGCACAGCAGCTGATGCCCCATGCCTTTCATCAGTGAGACCTGCTGCATGAAGGAAAACTTTCTCTCACTCTTGGTTTGTGAAAACAGTGGGCAAGGTAACCCTTACAGTGTGGTTGAATTGCTATTTTTGCTTACCAGGGCACTACAAAACAAATAGAGTGTCCCACTATGTTTCCCAAGGATGTGACTTTGCTATCAAAATTTACATGATATGTGGAATTAACTCCATGTCTGAGTATGGAGATTTGATTAGGTTTTGAACATTATCATAGGGAAATCCTGGTGGTTGTGCTGTTTCTCGGGTGGATCATCTTTCCAGAGTCTTTCTGCTGTTCTACCACATCAGTCTCTTTTTATAAGCTGTTACATGCCATGCAGGAAGAATTTCTTTTATCTAGTTAAAGAGCTGTGTCATACCTGTCGCAGACAGCTGATGCTCTGCTTTCCCTTCTTCTTTTTCTGTTCTTCAAACTGCCTCCATCTAGTTGTCATCACTAAATTATGTTCAATCAAAATAACACTTTTATTTGCTACAAGTTCAATTTGTTTTCTGTTCCTTGTTTGCCAAATCTCTAGTGTTATGTGAAAACCAATGCTTCCTATTGACAATATTTATAGCTTTAATATGAAGAGCTGCGAACATTTTAGGAATTTAGGATTATTACATTTGAACCCTCTCCTCTAGCAGATAATGTGTGAATACTGAAGTGCATTTTAGTGGGCTTTAAAATCTGCTAGGTTTTTCATGTACAAAATTTGTGAGAATCTTTTTGTGTCGCTGCCACAATTATGTTCAGAATGAGTATGTATATAATATATGAATGAAGGTTGGTAAAGCTTGATAACTTCTAGGTGAGGATTTATATTCATGTCAGTATATAATCACAGAAGTATCTGCACATAAATATGCATCTGTGAGAATGGAATTTGTTAAATTAAGCATGCAGCAATCTATAGCTGTAGGTAGATAGCACTGCTATCTGATGAGGCTAATGACTTCACCACTGTGTTTTGTTAACATCTTTTGGTTCCTTTCTGAGCTTAAGAAAGGGAAAGCAAACATCTGATTTCACATCTTTCATGACAGGAATGTATTGATTTAGTTTTCCTTAGAGTCTTTCTTTTCAGTTTTTGGACAGTTGATCAAAATACTGGCCCAAGCAGAATCTTCCAACCTTCCCATGTGTTTCTTGGCACCTTATACTAACCAAACCAAACCAACTGAGAAATTTGGCATCATCAGTAAATGCTTGTATATTATTATATTATTTGTAGATATGTCTATATTATAAATATATATTATTTATATATATAAATGGTGCTAACTTTTTGTGACTGTCATAAGTGACCAAGAAAGGTAAAGGCCTTTTTATTAGTTGGTCTCTCCAGGTGAGGTTGCATGGAAAGCTTATCTGCATGTGTTCAGAGTGTGTGTTATCAAGAATTATTGAATGGGCATCTTTCAAATTTCAGTAAAGATATATAATAAAATCAAAGTTCTTATTATGGTAAAGGCAATCATTGATAAAGCTATAATTTACAAAAGGCTACATGAAGTACTCATTTAGAAATACATTGCTGTTTTCTGATCAGTGATAATGGGAAAGTTAAGATAGGATTTGTCTGCACACAAATTTACACTAGTTCACTATGTTGGTTAAAGTAAAGCGACAGAAATTGTGGACAGACTTAGTTAAGAAAGGCTGCTCCTAATTGAATTGAGCTATACTGAAAATCTGGTTTTAATGGAAATAAGAGGTTCCATATACTTGTTTGCAGCAATTTATCTTATGTAGTTTAAAATTTAACAGAAGCAAATTATAGTGTAGATGGTCTTTTATAGATCTGAACTATAAACATGGGAGTAGACTCTCAGCTGGTGATATATGCCTGCTGAAGTTCTCACTGTGTTCATACTGGTATCTGCAAACTCTGCCTCCTTTCCCAAGTATTTTGTGCTACTTTTACTGAGCGCACACAGTGGGGATAGATGAATTCCCTGTGAACCTGAGGTTTGACTACGTACCTAGGGAGACTTAATTGCCATTCCAAAGCCATGTTTCAAATGTTTCAGCATTGTGCCTCCTCCTGATGAGGACAGATTGCAAACCCTGTCCTTTCTCACTTGTGCCCATTGTCCCTGGAACACCCCGTTGCTCTTCTGCAGGATGGAGTTTCATATATTTAAATGATGGGCATCAGTATATTGCCCGGTGGATTGGGAACACATACATAATAAGACTGTTTTGAGAGTAGCATTGGCAGTTACATGCATCAGCTCATATGAATAAGCAACCATGAAATTGGTTTGTTTAATTAAAAGCAACTCCCAGTCCTCCAAAACAATCACCGTTTTACAGATGTAGAAAGTCTTTAACAGAAAGGCAGATGTGTGTGTTTATCATATTTCCCTCACTCTGCAAGCCTTGTAAACCTCTGAAAAAGAGTTTATGTGTACATAGAGAGGTGCTAAGAAACTTACCTGCATGACTGTTGCTACTTTCCACAACAGCTACAAGAATGACAGAAATTCATATGTGTGCACTAAAATATTGATGCTGGTAACTTCTTGCATGTAAGAGGCATCCTGTTTCGTCAGCAGAAGGTCCTGGAGATACAGAGGACTGTCAGAGCAAAGCAGACTCTCAGGGTTAGTAGTGTGCACATGTAAATGTGGAGAAAGATACCATATAAGGGTGGGGTTTTTTTTAATGCATACAGAACACAGAACATTAAATTAGATTCCGACAGTGTTTGAATATGCACAATGTAAAATATAAATAATATAAAGTCAGTAACATCATATACTTTATAGAATAACATATCCTTATACAGGCTCAGAATGACTGTTGAGGTCACCCACAACAGTGTACCTCCATGTAGAGGGAGGAGATACCATGAAAGTAGGCGTTTAGGCATCTGCTCAAATGTTTCAATCAGTTACTTAGTTAAGATTACAGCTGTCAGTTATATAGTTTAAAAATACATTACTGAAGCTGTAATGCTCTCCTTGTTTTTAATCATTTTCACCAAAGCAAATCCCGCTCCAGAGATTTGTCTGCTCTAACAATGCACTTGGTACAAACCTCCCTAAGGCACAAAGAAAGATGGTCAACCAATTTGGAAATTATAATAATCCAGTCAAGGTTAAGATTGCCTTGTTCTGCTGGGATATTATAAAATTTGAACCATGTACATACATCTAAAATAAATTAGCTGTGGGTGGTTGCTGGAGTTTTATCACTCTAGGGAACTCTTTCTTTAAATTTGAGATACGTTGGACTCCTATTATCTGGTAATACATTAATTTCAGTGGCATATATTTTTAGATTAATGTTGGCTCCAAACTTATTTGAGTATTTGGGATAAAATGGGGTCATAAAAAATGGTTTGAAAGGCAAAGAGTTATTATTTTAGAGTCCATGACCACTGGCAATAAGATACTTACATCTCCTCTCTGTTTAAAATATCTGCTGCGCTGTGAAGGAGACTGCAAAAAAGCATCACTTAGCTGACCAATGGTGATGGTCTCTGCTTGCCATTTCTAAGCAATTTTGAATATATGCAATACATTATAAACTATATATATTTTTTCTCTAAAAATATGATTATTTAAAGCCCTGCATTCCCTAAGCTGGTGTATGTAGTCTCTGCTAAGTTCCAATATGGGGCTGCAGAAGAGCTCACAAATCCTGGAGCAAGTTCAGGGCCTGAATCAGACAAATCAGACGGAACAAGGGAGCAAAAAGCAGTTTGAAGGACTTAGTAGCCAGCTGTAATATTATATGAATTTTTTTTACTGTTTCATAGCTTGTGTTGTATGCACATACTGAGAGGTATGCCTGAAGGATTGGTTAATGGCATGGTGGTTCTATTAATCTGAAAGAAACATGAAAGTTTTGATATACACACAAGCTGCATCAAAACCAACGTGCAGGTACACATGTTGGTGTGACCCAGGCTCAGGTACTACTGATCCACTAGTGATTCCTATGTGTTCTTCAGGAAAGGAAGAAGTAGTGTCGGTTTGCATCTGCCATAAATTCAGGATATGGCTAGGGCATATCTAGTTTAGATACAGCCTCTGGGACTAGTCCTGATCCTGCGACCTGTGATGAAGACTTCTGATGACTCCTAGAGGGACATGGAAGTGAACTTGGTGTTCGTTCTTAGAAAGTACTGACCCCTTTCTGGGTTCTGTCAGGCACCTGTTGGATTGTAGGAGGATTTCAGGCTATTTCAATATGTTACAAGATCTAGACAGTGAATTAGACAGAGATTATTAGTGACACAATTAAAAGGAAACAAAGGACAAAGCTGGAGGGACATAGATGTAGGCAGCAAAATAAATAGCCTGCTTGGGGGCAAACAGAAGGGAGTAAGATGATGGTTAGGGAAGCGAGACTCAATAATTGTTATCTTCCTCTTGGTTTGGTTTTGTTAACGTTGCACAGACCAAATTATGGTTAAATATACTGACAAAGAAACTTAAAGGTGGGAGAGGGAAAAAAATGAGAGGAAATCAGCACAAACGTGGAGAAAATGGTGCACCTGTCTATGAAAAACCGATACAAAAAGAGAAAATTAAACCTCAGATAGAAGCAAAAAACATTGCTGGGTATTTGTTTACTTTTGAGGCAACTAATGAATGAAGTGCTGTGGAGCATAAGAAGGAAATGATGATGGAGAGGGATAAAGTGTAGGCAGAAGTCAGTGGGGCGAATGACCTAAGAAACTGCAGAGAGGAAACAAAAGATATTTAGGAGTAGAAGAGACAGGTTGAGATATGAGATGGGGAACTCTTAAAGAAGAAGTTGGTGCAGGCACAGAGCTTTCCAGGAGTTGCTCAGCAGCTGCATGAAGAATGGAAGGCAACAGCAGCTGATGAGAAATGAAGTACAGCTTAGGTCCTAGGTGTGTGTTTAGGGTGTGTGATAAATTGCCTTCATTTGTCCAACCATCCCATCTCGCAAAGTGCAGCACAGTCATTTTCTCTTGCTGTTAACTCTGCGTTTCTCGCTCTAGGGTCTCAGAGAAAGTGAGTCACTACGGCTTCTGCAAGCTCCCCAAACAACCAACCGATCAAAGGTAATCAGTGTAATCCCCTCCCCACTAAAAACTGTAACAGGTCCTTGTGACATATTTTCAAGTAGCCCCGTTTTTCAAAACAGATTTTCACAGAATATAATGAGGATATCTTTGCACATTTACTATAGTTACTCTTTTTTTTTCTTGGTGTTTTGTGATCTCTACAACTAGGTAAATTTAGATATACAGTATCTTGCCTCTAAACCTCTTCCCCAGATTATCTAAGCTCTTATGCATAATATGATTTCTGACAATTCTTGAAGAAGTGTTATGTTTTCTCTTTCTTAATGATATCAGTCTGCATATAAAATTAATGTAATTAAACAAGAAAACCTGGCCCAGGTAGCTGGTTATCAGAAAGGCTTGTGCATCCTGGAATTGGTGTGTGTTTAAATTTTGTGTTTCTTACCTGGCATCATACACTAGTAAGAGGTGAGTATCCCAGAGCCTCAGGCACTTGGACCAGAGCATATATACTATTTTTTTCCCATGTGCTCACTGAAGAGTCTGTGTAACTCTGAGGAGCACCTTTCCACAAAGGTGCTTTTAATATAAAGTCTCAGTGCACTGAGTTTAAATAAAGGCTTGCCCTTGGTGTGCACATCAACCCTCACTGATGGGAGCACTCCATAATGTGCAGCCACTGTAGCAATATGGTCAGATGGAAAACAACATAAAATCCATAAAAACAGTTAATAAAGTTATTTAACATTAACCTTAAAATATTTTTCATGTTGAAGTATATTATAGAGACTAGAGCCTTTATGTCCATTTGTGCAGAAAGAAGTTCTTTCCCGAGGGCCACTGAGTTAATTGGCTGCCAGGCAAGATTGTGAGTGTATGCTGCAGCAAAGAGGAATAGATGCAAAGCATTCAGACTTCTGAGCCTGATAATCTTCATTACCCCTTGTGAGATTAAGAGTTTGGCTTCATCCCATAAGAAGTGGCACAGTGCAGCAGTATGTACACAGCATGAGCAGTATTTGGAATATTGTAAGGCAAATTCAGTTCCACTTCATAAAGCTATCACTGTGTTGCCATAATCAATAAGAATAGTACATAATAGTAAATATTATGTAAAAGTAGTTTTGTGTCTCTGTCAAGTGGCAGTGGGTGTCCTGAATCTTGCTGATTCACTTCCTAGTGTAAAAACTGTAAGTTTTAACTATTTTTATAAACCTCAGGTTCCTATTGAACAGTTCCCACATGCCAGTTTCAGCCCAAGCATCCCACTGTTTTCTAGAGAGCAAAATCAGCTCTGCTCTGAGCCCAAGCTCAGGCTCAGCTCTCACCCTCTGTGTAGAGAGCTTTCACTCTGCAGACTTGAGTTACCAAAGTGAACTAACATGTTTTTCCAAGATTAAATGTGTTTTCAAGGTAAACTGAGTAACACTGACTGAATACACTGAATCTTTTTCTTTTCATTTGTAAAAGCATTTTAAAAGCATCAGCTGTCCATAATTTTTATGTCCAAAAACTGGCCTGATCTTTCATCATGAAAGGAAAACCAATAAGAACAATTGTGTTTTGGGTGGTTACAAGCACTAGGAGGAATCTGCTTGGAGACTACCACATTTTCTTTCATTGTGGAGAATTACACTGACACTATTTAATGTAGAACACACTTAGAGCATGGTGTTAATCTCTGTTTATCCCACAGCAATAAAGTTATTGTGAGAGTCAAAACAGTTCACTAAGAGGAGAACAGACACCAATTTTGTTACAGTAATACTCTACATGAACAGAAACTGAAGATATTATCTGTTTGGTTGAGAAAGAAGGTTAGGTAGTGTTTTGCTGATTAGGGATATCAATTAAACTCAGACACCAGAGTGAAAAGAACAGGCGTATTTTACTAGAAATAACTATATAGTATAACAGTATAATACAGAAAATGTACAGTAAGAAAAGACAGAATAGTGCCCTTAAACAAATAGGAAAATACAGGTTAATGCATCAAATCATTACTACCTGAGAGAGAGAATAGTGATTAAGAAAGATCCATCACCACTTGCATATGTCACCATCATCCAGACCCACAGTCGCTGGGCAGCCCCAGTTACAGCGAGGATTTGGAGAACCTGTCCCGGCAAGTGGGAAATCCTACGCGGTGTGTCCACCCATAGGTGAGGCTTCCAAAGTTGCTGTGAGTGGGTCCAGCCTTATATACCCAAAAATCAGCAAGCCAGAATAGCTGTCACCTTTGTTTTAAGTGGAAATATCTGGTTTAAGTCTCACATTAGGTTCCCCCCAGAGTCTGGCCAGGGCTCAAGGAAGAAGCTAAGGGAGTTTCGTTGCTTATCTGACCAGATTATGCGCAAGGTCTCACATCAGGTCTCGAGGACAGACACCTGCCTCCATGACTCTGTTATTCTGTTCACATGCAAAAGAAGGGAAAGATACATTCAAGATAGCTACATCTTCCATGCATATTTCATTAATGATTACATACTGAGTTAACAGTTTCGGTTCAAGGCCTGTTGCTCAGGCTTCAACACTTCCACCTTTTACATCAGAATAGGTGGTTTGTTATAACTTAGTATAATACCTGTTAGCACAATGGTTATCAGTTATAAAATATACAGGATTCATCTATAGGTCAACTCTGGCTTGGGCGTATTGTCCAAGCCTTAGCACTTCAGGTAGGGGGACAACAGAGAAGACAATGAGAATGGCAAGGTGTTCAGAGAGTAGCTAATGTAAATCAGGTGCCCATCTTTGTAATGCAGAACCAAGATCAAAAAGTCTTAAAACTGTGGTCTGCAAATGACCTCCAGTTTTAAAGAATGAGTTGGATGTTTTCCTACTTTAGTAGCTGATCTCTTCTTGCCTTCCAAGGAGACATCAGTATAAAAATGCCTTTTGAACTTGAAGCTCTAGTTTATACATCATTAATTTGCTGCTGATTTCAGTGACAGCTGCATGAGATTGGTAAGGCTCTTTCTTTTCCCAGAAATGTTGAGCACCAATCACTTCAAATGACATCGATGAGAATGATCAAGGACTCACTTCCTTGAGAAGTTAATCCTTAATTTCTTTTGTAAATCATGGTTTTATACTCTGGAGTACAATTAATAAGAAGGAGAGTGGACCATTTAATTGATTCACCAAAAAGGACTCTGTTCATAAATTGTGATTCTTGACAAATTTATTGGAGTCGAGGTACATGCATGCATTGCTACCTGTTGAAAATGTTTTCATTTTGAATATTAAGGTGTAGGGATAGCCTTGTGATAGTGCATGTGGTAGTTAATTTCTGATTTTTTATGGTTTGGGTAAAAGGATATTTGTGTACTTCATTTACTGGCTTTGCTGCCAGTAAACAAAGGTTTTGTTTGCTAATGTATCTTTGATTGCTGTTCCACTCTTTCAATGCCTGAACACAGTGACAGAAGTATACAGATGTTCTCGATTCATGTGTACCATGAATCACTTATCAGTTTTTTGCCTTTGAAAGAGGAAAGGGGGTTCAGTGGAATAGACAGTAGAGCTAGATCTTCCTAATTTTCAGGGACCATTCTTCCCTTTGTTGTTTCTTTCCCCTTCTGACTTCTGTGTGATTGGAACTGAAGGTTTGAGATGAGCTTTTTGTGTTTTCTGTTGTGGTATAGGTACTGAGTATTTGAATTTTTCAGCTTCTTTTTTTTTGTAACCCACTATGTTTTTTATTACATTTATATGTACTTTATTGTTACTTTTTTTACAGAAAATATTAAGAAAATGTTAATGTAGAGGCTGAGGCTTAATGTTGCATTGTTAATGTCATAATTGTTGAGCATAGTTTAACATGATTTAAAATTTAACATAATTTTTCTGTGTTTACTTATTTCAAAAACATCAGTCTTGCTGTCATGTTGTACAGCAGGGTTTCCTAGACCTTCCTCTTCCATCCATAGTTGTTGGTAAGGACAACAGTGCCAAATTTTATGCCAGGGTATATATTTTGAAGAAGGTTGCATAGGGCTGGTTATCTGTGTATTTGGGAAAGCAGTTCATGTGCTCAGACTGGTTCCTACATGGTGGCTGCTGGTGGTGGTGGTGGGGAGGAGGATGTGCAAAGGCGGTGCTTGCTCATCTACTGAAGCAGGCAGGATCTGTCCCTCAATGCCGCCAGGCTCTGGGAGGCTTGAATTCAGTCCTCGGTGGTGGGGAGCAGCCTCCAACAAAAGTATGCATGTGCTTTGAGGAGGATGTTTCTTCCTAAGCAAAGTCCTTGAATGCCCTATGCATCTCATTGCAAGAATATGGTCGCAACAGCAGCTCCTGCCGTTGTGCTGGGAGGGTGCAAGTTGTAGCTTTTAAAGTGAACAAAACTATCAGTACTTAGAGTTAGGAGAGTCATGTGTGGTGATTTCATGACTTAGCTGAAATTATTGTCAAAAAACAGCCTTTAACCGAATACCTGCATTTCTTTTTAATGACAGAAAAAGGCAAAAGACGAAGAAGAGGTAAATAGGTGGGGAAAAGATCGTTGCTTTACTTCCCCACTTCAGCTACCAGCTGGAGCTGGAATCTTACTCTTGTCTGTGGTAGACAATTTGCAGTAGGGATAGTCGTCTTTTAACAGCCATGAGTAGCTGGCTGTTTTCTTTGTGTTTTAGAGTGCTCTTAAGGCAGTGGAGCATACTGGCCTTATTTGTGCTCCACAGCACTTTGCCAGCTGTGCTGTTCGGTGGTGTTGGTGTAGTCCTGTGTTGCTTCTGAACTCACTGCCTTCATGTGCTCCCCACAACTTATTCTACAGTTCTGTTCTTGAGTTATAACATCATGCCTTTTAAGTGACCCACTGGTATATAAAATCTGTATTTCTTTACCCTTGTAAATCTTAAGTGCTCAGTTGCATATCTGTTTTGAAAATCTTATTTTTACAGTAGAGACTAAGTGTCTTTCTTTGGGGATAATTTTTGCATTTTATTCCTGCTGCAACCTACGAGAGAGAAGCCCATAACAGCAATGCAGCTGTAGCCAATCAATATTTTTAAAAGTCCATCTGGTTTATCATTCAATATCTGTGGTATTTTTTGCTTATTTATATGCACTTTAATAGATTTTAAAATGTATTAATAATAAAGCAGAAAGTATTTGGCCTTATCCTCTTACTTAAGATACAGAGAGGTCTTGAAATCTTCTCAAACACATGCAGAATATTTTTATTCAGCATGTTTGCAGAACTTTTTTTCATCCCGCTATGCAGGGCAATGGGTTGAGAAGGGCTGAAAACAAAACAAACATCTTCCACACTTTCTAAACCTTCTGGAAAACTGCAGGTCTGGTATCAGAGAAAGACAGAAATGTATGCATAAGGATTTCTGTTGCGCTGTGTATTGTGCTTAGTCACACTGTTCTGGCACATCACATTACATCAAGTCTGATTCGATACAGCACACCCATATAACCAAAGGAAAACAATATCACAGGGTTTCCAATCTTTGAAAGTCAAGGGTATTTGATATTATTTACTTATTCTAATTTTATTAAAAAACAATGACTTCACTAATTTTTTGTTTTCTTTTCAACAAACACAGGGGATAATACAGCAGTCCAGAGTAGGTATTCCCTACCTTCTGTTATCAGAGAAAGCCTTGCAATATCTCCCAGACCCATGGTGGTTTCATTTTTAATATATCTTGCGACAGCACTTTTGAAGCATTGTACCAGCTGGAACGTAGTAACTAGCGCAAGGGGCTCTGCAGATGGAGCAAAAACCTAAATGACAGAAAAAACCAAAACCAACAACGCAAGAAAAAACAAACCTTCAGCCACTCTCTCCTCCCTTCCCTGAGGGCTCGCTGCCCTAGTATTTCTGCTGCTTGTTCCTGGAAAGGGGTTGCTGCACTTCTGGGCATTACATCTGTACAGTATAGCAATGCATCATCCATCTTTTGAGATGTTGATGTAGTTCCTGGAAAGTAGAGCCAGATGCAAGCTGCAGCTCAAGGATGCACTTAGGACTATGTTTTGATCACGCACTTCAAAAAAACAGGTTTGCATAAGCTCTTTTTTTTTTTTTTCCCCCTTCCTTTTTGTTTCATGCAGTAGGTTTAAACCCGTGGAGCAGATGAACTCAAACCATAAAGGGCTTTATCAATACCTAACTGGCGTTATTCTCAGTGCAGCAGTACTTGCGTTTACAAGTGGAAGCTGGATCTTACTGATGGAAACATATTAGTTTGTAACTAGAAAATAGATGTTTTATTCTGGACTTTTTGTTAGTTACCATTAAGCTTTATAAACACAAGAGGTGGAGGGAAAGGTTTAATTTCTTTTTGAGTTAATTACCGGCTGACAGATGTATTCTAAAACCCTGTGATTGGAAGAAATTAAGTGAATCCATGATGCCAAAATATATACCAGAAAAAATATGACAAAGTATTGTGTCCCATAATTGTTGCTGAAATTATTTAAATTCACTTTGAGGGACTTAAGTGATAAGCTGGTCTGTTTCTTTTTTCATGCTATCTGGCATGCACAGTAACTGTTTATTATTTCTGTGGCATCTGTCATCCAGCAGCAACTGGAGCATTGTTAGGTTAGATGCTGTATCTATAAATTATGAGGGGTTTCTGGACATTAAGAGTTTATATTCTAAAGTAACATGACAAGAAAGAAGATTTTTGGAACTTCTTATTTGCAAGAAGAGGGAGTGATGCTCAGAGTATCACATGATTTTCCCAGATGTCATTGTAATAGTGCTGTCAGAGCTGGGAACTGTGCCAGATTCCTCCAATTTGAGTGCCACTGCCTCAGAGGCAAAGCCCATCTTCCTTTCTGATGGAAAGGGTGTTTTTTCTTGTTACAAAATTATTTATAGTATGATTTCAGATGGCCACAGTTTAAAAAGAGTTTTATGCTTAGCTCCTCCTATTAATTTGAAAATTACCTGGTGAGCATCTTCTCGGTTTTGAGGAGCTCTGAATTTGAGGAGCTCTAGCATTTCCAGGGCAGCTTCGGACCTTGTCTTGGACTGACCGCCTTTGTCATTGAAGGAAACAAATGAGATTTGTGTCATAACAGATTGACAGTATAAAAAGAACATATTCTTCAAGCATTTTCTCATAAAAATAAGGCAGAATTGAGCTCTTGGCCTGACAAATGCGTTTGAGGTTCTAGAGAGATGTGCTTGATTTCATTCCTCACAATATTTTTGGCCTATATCTGATTTTCTATAGGCTGCACTTGACATATTTAAACAACTTAGTTTAAAAATTATTTCTCCTGAGCTGCTTCTTTATATTTAAATAGAAATCCAAGCACTCAGATACTAGGCAATGGAAGATGTTTACCAGTGGCAATATTTTATTTCTTGGCAGAAACTGCAGGCAAATGAGGTAATTGTGATGGCTTCTGGAGCTGCTTTTGGAGTGTGTCACACAGTTGATGTAATGATGAGCTGATTGGCCTGTCTTGTCCACCCGGACACACTTTGGCTTTGATTTTTCATTAACTCTGTAGGAAAACAAGCTGCTGTGCCAGTCCCTTTCAGCAAGGGACTATTGCAGATGACTGTTCATTATCAATAGGAAATGATATTTTCTCATCGACATATGTTCTTTGGGATTCCCCCCTGCAACTCTCCAGAATCCTGTTTGTTGCCCTCAGAGATGGTGTATATAGACATTGAATGTTGGAATTTGGAAAGGGATTGAAAAAGTGATAAAAGTGTGACAAAAGAAGTACTTATTCTAAAAGGAAAAGAACTTGCATATTGATAACCTTGAAATGAAATAATAAAAAATTCATGATGGTGTATTGTGGACTAAGTGCATGTCTTTGTGACTGAATCAGATATGAAACATTACAACAGAGGTAGTTTTCTCCAATTGTTTTACTGGTAACAGAGACTTAATGAAGAATCTGTACAACACTTTAAATTATTTTAAAGTTATATTATTAAAGTTTTATTATCAAAATGTTCAAATTAATAAAAAACAACACAATGATGGTAAACAATGCAAAAGAAAAAAAATTTATGATTGCAATGTAAAGGTCAATGTAAGTGACAATATCTTCTCTGCTAGGTATGAATCCTGCTTTCATCCTTTTATGTGGGAGGAAGTATTGAAATTTAGCCAATAGGCAAAGTGTCTGACATTATGTAGTTGAACGTTTTGAGAAATAAATCAGAAAGGCATAGTGAACATTTTTTTTCTGCCTAAAGCTTATATAGTTACATTAGGGTTCCCTTCTCTTTTGGGATTGTGTATACTAGAGATGCAGACTTCTAGTGGTATACCTGTAATTTTCACAGTTAATTGGGATACATACTTTCCACAGCCAAAAGGGACAGACCACACAGGTTTATCAAAAGTAACTGGTAGTTCCTTCCAGTTAGACTATTATTTCTCTTTTCTTGTTCTTTTTAATTCCAGGGAGTTCCAGTGGAGTTCTGGCACTGACCTTGAGTGCAGTGCATGTAATACTCTGAGAGAAACAGGTGATAGAGATAGATGGTAAAATGAGAGCAGCTGGCCAGGGATGGTAAGAATTTGATGCTTTACAAGAGAAGGTTTTGGAACATCCTGATTTTTTTTTTTTTTTTTTTTTCCCCTGTGTTTGTGGCAGAGAAGAGAAGAATGCACAATTTGGTCATGTTCTTTGGAAGGCTTGAAGCAAATTCATGCTTTGGGGTTCATGAGACATCCCACTGATGTCTCAGTGAACTACACTTAAGTACAACACATTTCATTTTCACTATGATCCTGTTGGCTGAGACCTGCAAGCCAGCAAAACATCTGGTCACACAATAAAGTATGCATTCAAGGAATTCAGAATTTATTAAAACATATTGAGTGACCCAGTCACATTTAGCAAAATGCTTCACATGTGCCAGTGTTCTCTACCAAAAATTTCAGTTATGTTTCATCATGTGCAGGCATTTTGTGAATTCTAGTCTGAGAAAACTGGAGATTTTGGCTCACTCTGTATTTCATTCATTGAAAGTAGTCACTTCTAGTGTTAAACCGCATGGGCAGCTTAGAGCAAGCTGACCTAAGGGAACTGCAAAGGGAATTTAGGGAGGCAGGAGGCAATTACCTGAACTGGAATTTGGCCAGGAGATAGGAACTAACACTGCAATGCTTATTAAACCCTATGAGTAATGAAGAGCTATCTTTTATTGCCAGATAGCAATGGATACTGTTGATCTTGGAATGACTTGATATGATTCACTTTTTCTGGCAAGAGGTGAATGACTGACATTGTCAATAACTATGAAGTACTCTCTGGATAAAACATTTCTTTTGTCTAGTGGGCTTCTCTCTGGCAAACTCATTTTTCTCTGTAAAAGCCATGGTTAGAGTACCAAGAAGCCTGTATTCTGCTTGATTTACTAGGTGAGAAGCCTAATTCTTTGTTGCCAAGAACTCATCATGCATTGCAAAATATTTCTGAAAATTGGCAAAAAGGGAGTTTGCAGGTTTTCATTTTCTTTTCCAGGATATTTCAAATGTTCATTCTGAATCCTTGTATATGATGATACAGTGTATTTTCAAAAGTTATTCTACAATTTCTGTAAATATCCTATTACTACTCCTATAATACAATAATTTTTACTTTTCAATGTGAAATAATGATATGTATCTATAATAGACTTTTAAATATTAAATCGAGATTCTGAATCATATATTTTAGCGTATGTATTTAACTTACAGGTTTACACAATTTTTTAGGTTCATCTCTCTCCTTTATTTGAAAATTCTTTCCAAAAAATTGAAAAACTCTTGCCTAAAGCATAATTTAGAGCTACTGATTTTTTGTTTGTTTTTTAAGTAGAGATGAAATAGAATTATTTCAAAGGCTTACATTTCTCAGAGGAACATCAGGACCCAACTGATTTCAAGGAATTCTTTAGGAGACTCTGAGAAATCCGAATTTGCATTTTCTGTATGTTGTGCCTCCCCATAAACTGATATAATAACTGGTGAAGTTTGCCTGGGGAGGTAATATGGTTTTGTTGATAACCTAAAGATCAGAAATCTTGATTTCTATTCCAGTTAATTTTACCTCTCTATATCTCTTTTCGCTCTCATATTTTGCTGCTTTTGTTTAATTAGACAGCCAGACCTTTGGTCAGAGATTGTTTTACTGTTTTTATACACTGTATGGTGTAATTATATGTGAGATTTTCAGCACTGTATAGAATAAATTTCCATTACTTTGAAACAATTTGAAATTGCCAGTTTCACCAAGACTCTCATTCAGCAAAACACTCAACTGTGTGGTTCACTCTAGACTAGACTATAAATTCCAGTCTTGATTATTATTGAGACCACTTTAAGGCTTGAATTTAAGCACCTGCTGAAGTGCTTTGTAGTGAAGTATATGCTAGAGTAAAGCTGCTCAGAAATTAATTTATAAATATAGTTTAACTCATTCTAGGTCTATTCCTCTTCTGAGACAGAATAACATGCTTATGGGGAGGAGATCAGAGCTCTGCTTCAAATCAGACTTGAGAAATCTAAATAAAAATGAATGAGAGGTTTTTTTTCCTTGAAAGTTAATAAAGTTTTTCTTTATATATAAGTGCATGGCTATGAGAGATGTATTTAGTTGCAGTGAATTTCAATAGCCCAGAGAAAGACCTCTAAGAGATATGGTAATGCAGTGTCTCCAGGTTTTAGTCTACTAGACTGTCAGCCATTTGCACCCAGTGTTTGAATGTTGAGGCTATCATTTAGGCTGGCACAGCATGAAGAGGTGGTTACTAAGAAAAACAAGGAAATAAATGTGAAACCTGGTACACAGTGTTGTCAGCTCTGTTATGACTGGGGTCTTGATATATTTAAAGAAGGCACCTTGAAGCAAAAAAACCCCTGAGAATTTCAGTGAAAGAAAATAGGCAGGTCTTGCTTTTAATTTGAAGAATGCTTCAGTCTGTGGGTGTACTATACTCCTGCACTGCTACTGTATGAGCAGTGAGTAGTACAGGCGTTGTATATTACTGACTTACAAATATCCCCCCTTTGGATTTATGTATTTCTTTTCACTCAAGGATTTTATCATACTTTACAGACTGAGGTAGACATGGAAGGCCCCCTTGGAAGCCCTGAAGAAAACAATAGCAAAGAAAGATGGGCCAGCATTTCTTACTGGTGAATAGCAGAGCTGGGAGCAGAATGTGGAGCTCTGACCTATGGCCACATATTTTAAGTGTTTTGAGCTTGATCTAAAACCTATTAAAGCCCATGCTGTAGTTTCATTCTCCCACTGCTTTTAATAGTCTCTGGCTGGTTAATTGAGTGAATGGGAAAGCACGAGCTGAATCTGAATCTTTTGGATTTAGCCAGTCTTGCTTTCCCTTCAACACTGCTTATAGACTGCCAGTCTTGACCACTTTTCCTGACCAGTCAGCCAGCCACAGTTTAAGGTCTTTTCAATTTAAAGGCTTTTTTTTTGTTTTTTTTTCCCCCTTCCTGCTATCAATTTTAACTTTATTTTAAGGTTCTTGATTTACCTGGAATAAAGCTCCATTCTTCATAACTTTCTTTAGATGCAGAATGCTATCAAGAAGATGTGTTAAATTTTATTGCAGCATTTCATAAATGGATGCTGCTTATTCAAGAAAACCCATTTCAGCCAGCTAAGTGAAAATAAATAGAAATATATGCATTATTTACGGGACATAATGTGAGTAAGTAGGCTGCATGCACAAATAACAGATGAAAAAAAAGCAAATGTTGCTAGGAAAATGGCTGTTAGGGAAAAAAGCTTGTCTTCAGGCACCCATGCTGTATATATATACTTTGTTAAAAAACAGAGGTCAATCAGGTTTTCACAATAATTGTCATCCCCAGACTACACTCTGAGAAACAGGAGACGCTGGCATTTGCTTCCTTCAGCAGTAAGATTATATCCTGATTGCCATTCTTTTTTCTTTATGTAAATGGGAGAAAGAGATTAACCTGTTTAATTAGGAGATCACTTTCCACACCGGATAAGGCTTTTGTTTGATTTTCCTATCTGGTATTTCCATCTTCCCCAGAAAATGTTCAGCAGCCATCATAGTGTGCGTAATGCTGGCAAGCAGAATTCAGCCAGGCAAACTCTTCCTCACACCCATGTTTTATACACCTCAAATAATGTACAATTTTATTGCCTGTTGCAGGGTTAATTCTGATCACAGTGACATTTTTTTTCTTCATGCGGAGTTAATGGCTTCCAGAAATCTCCCCAGTTATATCTACATTGCTAGAGATAACCTGTCTTATTGGATGTAGAGTACATTATGTCATTGTCAGCTGTCTCAAGTTAATTAGGGTGGATAAGATAGGGCACAAGAAGCTACCAACATTTCTGAGAAGTCAAAGTGCCAAGAGTTGGGGAACAAAGGGACAGAGCTGTTCCACAATGGAAGCAAGGGTAACAACTCTGCATTCAGGGAAAGGCAGGTCTTTTCATAGCAGTCTGATGCCAAGTTACACACCATGCCATATCAGAGCAGCCTTGAGAGCAGTCTTCAACTATCCATGTTTTCTGAAGCTTTTCTGACCTTATCAGAACTTTCTCAATCAGTAGAAAGTGGCCAGGAACCTTACAGACACGAGTTAAAAGAAAAGGGATGTGATGCTCACGACTCCTGCATGGTCCAATGTGACAGATTTTGTGTTATTAGCTGGTTCAGGCTTTCTGTTAGGAATTACAAAACTCAAAATTAAGAAGATGGGATAAAAATTTTAAAAATACTGAATGAAATATTAAGCTGATTTTTATTTTACCAAGGACCATTTTACCCATGATCTGACAACGGGACAGATTTGTTTATATCTGTGCCCTGTGGGCCTGACCCAAAGCCAAAAGCTGCCATTGATCCTGCATCATGCCAGAGGGCTCAGAGAATAGAGAAATCCAGCTATGCTTGTGAAGAAAAAGGAGCAGAATAGATCACACTTCTCTGCATATATCTAAATAAACTCAAGGTTTCTGTTGATAAATACATTGTAGCTGCTGTAAGGAACATTTATAATATGTCATAAATATAAATGAGTTCTGGGATGAAGAGACATTATCCTGGAAGAGGAATCATGAATGCATTTTTTTCATGCACAGGGGAATGCTATATAATTATGTCTTAGTTAATTCATAATAAGAAAATCCTTATAGTCTCCTTCCCTGAGTAAGCTACTGAAGAAACTAGGACCTGGGGAAACAGTGCTTTACCTGATAAATTGGCTTCATGTGACAAGAATGAGAACTGTTAACACAGTTTGCTGATTACATTGTGGGACAGTAAGATGATAGCTCATTAACAACAGTCATAGAGTAGTCTTAAAGCTTATACAAGTATCCTCCTGATTAAGATATGAACTATTGATAGTTGCATGTTTTTCTTAGTAAATGATGATATGTGAAGGGACTTCTATTTTTTAATAGAAAAGTTCAGAACAAACACCTAAAACTCTTCAGCATTAAAAACACTGAACATTTCAAATGGTGATGGTTTGGTTTTAGTAGTATTGCAAAACAAAGCACTCTGCAAAGAACTACAATTTAATTCAAGCATTTTTAGCTTAGTATGTCAGGCCTATCTATTATACTACAATGTATTATATATTGACTTGCCTTCTCTTTTGACACTGAAATAAGTGTTGAAGTGTCAGAGATTCCCCTGAGAATGAAATTCTGTTTTCTAGATAACTCTAAATGGATCTGCTTCTCTTCCTGTACTGCTTTGATTTCTTAATTTTTAATGCAATTACTCTTGATTTATACTGCTAAATGAGAAGGTGTTTTTTAAATGAACAAACATGAGCCACCTGGGTTTTCTTAATTGCTGAAATGAGTTGTTCACATATGCCTGCTTTATATGTGATGGAATTACTTTTTTTTAATACCCAGGTTTCCATTCAAGAGGAGGATGAGTGTGTATTTGCAGTGCTGGTGCCAGCTGAAGTGGTTTCTGCACAGTGTATTGCTGTGCAGTGCTGTGTGGATCTTTTAATTCTGCTAATAAGCTATGCCTTTTCCTGACATCGTTAAAAGCCAGCATCTTTGTGCCTTCCTTTCCTCTGTTTCTGAACTGGCTTGAATGGGTACCCCAGCACTCTCAATGTAAATATGTTATGGATAACTCTGTTCTACTTCATCCTTAAACAACACTTCAAATTTTATGTTTGGGACAAATGCAGGAGATCCTGCCACAGTGAAGGCAGTGTCTAGAAGAAACCTCCTGAATGTTTTCCATTGTAAATTCACGTAAATCCAGTGTGTCTGGGACACAAGACATTGCAAACAAGACATTTTAAGAGAAAACTTATTTTAATTTGTGCATCTTTTGAGGAGCATTGCACAAAGACTTGGAGTTGCTCTATTTGGAAGATGAGGAGAAGAAAATCTGATTTCTGTAAGGACTTTCTGTATGTTCATAACTATTTTATCCTTACTAAAAGAGGCCCTAATTAAAATCATATTTTAGGCTTATTTTATTGATTTCCACTATCTTCAGTCTTGTATATGCTACCAGAATGAATATAAAATTAGATAGGCGTTCTTTATCCCACTTGCTTTACATCTGGTGTAATAATTTATTCATGAACAACACCAAAGTAGAAGGATCTTCCTTCTTGCCATTCCTTGCCTTTCTGATCCAGTTTCATTGCCATTAAGATCTTTCTGAGGGCAGCTAAATAATAGCACCAAAACCATTTAAACTCACACTTGAAAAAGGGCATATTTTATACATAAATATCACACTGTTCACTTTCTGTATGGTTAAATTTAAGATATAATAAGCACACTAATTACACATTTATATTGATGCTATTGACTGACAGTGATTTAATCAAAAGGGTGAGCCTGGGTTCTGCTGAGGACAGCTCTGGCTACTCAGCTAGGTGGAGGGCTGACTGTTGTGAAAGCAGTGGTGTAGAAGGCTACAAATGCTGGCAAGTAAGAAATCAATAGCCCGTAAAGACTGAATCTGTCTTCTAATATAGGCATAGACACCATTGCTGCTGAAGGCCAGGCTTTCCATTATTTCTCTTAGTTGACTGTCACTTCCAGCTTTTGCTTTAATTGACCATAACGCATAAGTACTGCCTCTTCTTTCATACTTAGTTATGTTTCTGTGTTTGAAAAATGGGCGGCAATGTTTATTTTAAATCGCGGGCCCTTACACTTGTTTAATATGGGCTTTATCTCTGAGGAATGAGCCCTCCCATTTTGCTGTAACCTTGTCTTGAGCCAGGTGACATCTGGGCCAAACCTCGTGGCAACCTATGCTTCCTTCTACAAGGGATTCTTTTTGCTGTCCGGGATTCAGTTGTGTATCTCATTTGTTATTCCTTGTGTCCCACTCCTTTCAGGTAAAAGCACTCTGATAAGAAAGTTTACTCTAGCAGTGCTCCAAACTAATTTTTGTGCTATTCTCTTGTACATTACACGTGTGCAGCTGTGGTGCCTAGAGCATCCCAACGTGGTGCCTCTTTCAAATCAAACTTTGTGAAGGCTTTAAATTTGCCTTCCCAAGTCCTTGCCATTCCCATCTTTAACACTAGACTTCTTTCCTTGTTATTACAGTGATGACATTGACTACTAAGGAATAAGTAGTGATATATTATTACTTTCCCTCTTCCTTTTGTATATAACTTATCTGTTATATACAACTTGTATATAACAAGTCTACTTGTTATATACAAGTCTACTTGTATTGGGTGTATTAATGAATAGCAATTTCTGGAGAAGTTAAATGTTAATAAGTCCTTGTCAAGAAAAGTAACACTATTTAATAATACATGATGGTTCACTGACAAAATTCACTGATCCAGTGCATAAAGTCTAAAAAACTTACATTCACATGCTGGCTCAGGACATATTAACATGAATTCTTTGTTACAAATATAGCCAGGCAGGTTTCTGAGCTGCTGCTTTAGTAGCTTAAAGGATATCTTGGTTCAGGTTCTCTCTCATTTCACTTTAGAGATTACTTTCTTTTTAAAAGTAATACCTATTTTAAGAAGTGTTACCCATTAAATTCAGTTTAGCTATTAAATTCCGTTGAAATCAGGAGAGAATATTCCCATCAGCTTTAATGGAATGAGAAAGGGAGTGTTGGAAGTGTGAAGAATTCTCAGTGTAGACAGATGTAGTAAAATGTTTGTGCACTGTTTCTGCCACCAGTTGTCTGGTAAATGCTGTTTTTTAAAAAAATGCAGCTGTAATAGCATAACTTATCAACTGTCTTTATTACCTTCTTCTGCAGGACGATGTGATTTGTGACTGCATAATGGTTTGAGCTTGCAACAATATCCCACAAACGTCATAAAAATTATCTTTTGTAAGCAGGGTGACTTGAGGAAATGATGAAATAATATGACATACCAGAGTCCTAGAAAAATATCAGGATGTGAAACATAAGTGTTTCATAATGCCTTCATTAATGAGGAGTGTTGTCTTCATTAAGCTAGCAAAGGATTGGTTAAGATTGGTTTAGAGTTTTCTTTATAATGTTTAAGTCTAAGCAGATATTCTTTTCCTCATATTGCTGATTCAGAGATAAATGCATGGTCTGAGAATGAGTCTCCTCTCAGTAGTGTGCTGATGTACTACCAATGAAGAGAGAATATGCCTGTCATATTTATATCTTGATAAAAATATTTCATGAATCTGAGAGGAAAAGCATGCAGAGTATTTTTATTAGTTTGCATATATGTGACAAATAGCACAATTTTGGAAAGCCACTTAGTATGCCTTGTAAAATGTTATTTTATTAGCTGTACTTATAGTTTGATACCATCCTGAATATTTTGCAAATTTCTTACTGTAAAATATTTTTAGTGTATGAGTTACTAGTTTACATACATTTTCTTACCACTGCTGGGATTTTTGGAAAACTTTCTTAATACCATATTATATTGTGTGATATATTTAACTGGATAACTTTGCTGCTCGTCCCTGAAAAATAACTATGGAAAGGTCAGAAGGATTTACCCTCCAAATAATTCCACAGTTTAATCTCAGTTTCTACCAAAAGATATTTGGAATATGAAGGTGAAATCTAGGCATATTTTACATATTATCTCTCAAATCTGTTGTGAATCCTTAAACAGAATAATATAGCTCCAGAATTTAGCTTTGTAGGCAGACTTCTATCCAGTTTGGGCCCATGTATTTTTTGGTACTTCTTTTTGTCACAGTCTACTGAGGTGATTCAACTTCACATTACATTCTTTGCTTGCACCACTTGGGATGTAAGGTGTCATTCTTGGTATGTAAAATGTCATTAGAGGTGAGGACAGTTGTAGTCATCTGTGTTGGCCTGATAACGTACTCTGCTGCATAGGTACCTGCTGAGGTGGCCCTATGCTCATATTAATTGTAGGACAGCCATTTGGGATACATGAAAATATCTTTATGGCAAATTCTGCCTAAATGGGTTTAGATGTGTTGACTGCAGAGGGAAGCTTGGCTTCTTCCAAATTTCTGCCTAAGCTAAGCAGGCCATTAAGTTAGGGAAGCCTTTACAAAATCAGCTTTGGTGTGTTTTTCCAGCCCTCTAATCACATCCTTTTTACTTCCTTTCCGTGAAAGTTCTCTTCATACTAAAATTCCCTTTTTTGGCATTCCTGTCAAACCCTAAGGTCATAATGAGGTCAGTGGGAATTTAAGATGCAATATAAATTATTTATCAAGTATCTCTCCAGATTTGAACAGTTGGCTTATTTTAAGTAACATGCACGTAACTCCCAGCACCCTGGGAGTTAGTTTGACAGCAATATAATAATGACAGGTTTGATCCTACCGCAACTAAAGAGTGAGTACAGTGATTTTTGGGTCCTTTCTTCATTGGAAACTTTATTGTTCTGCAGCTGCATGAAGAGTATAATAGAATTTTTCCATGAAGGTTATAAAGCTTAACCCAAGTTTTTTTTCCCATTTAATTTGTGTTAGAAATATAGAAGCTGACCTTGGCTACTATGTCGCCTGAGACTACTTTAGTTGTGCTTGTCTTAAAGGCAGGAGATAAGGACAGTCTGCTAAGGTCACTGAGCAGTATAATATGTGCAAAACACCCATGTTTGAAATTACAAGAAGAAAGTTAATAAACCAACTTAAAATTTGATACATTTTGTCAGAGTGGGAAATGTGAGCAAGTCTGATGGAAAGTTAATCAAACTAATTCATGCTGGAGACCTGTCTAGCTAAGTAGCTTGTTTATATATGTGTATTATATATCTGTACATTCAGATTACTTTAATCTGTTAGAATAAATACACAAATTTGCCTATATCTAGCAATCTACTCCATTTGAGCAAATAATCCTAATTTGAGACAGATGCGGGTTCAGAATGAAAGGAGTTTCTTCTGGCCTTGATTCACCTGTTTTTATCAGGGTGAGTGGGGAATAAAGAAGAGCAGAGATTAGTAATTTTTCCCCTCCTTGTCTCTTGGAATTTTACTTCTGTAAAATGATATCTAGAGGGAAATTAAAAGCTCAGTTCACAGCTGAATGGTTAGGGGCTGAAACCCATGGGAATTCAGCATGCAAAACCACCAGCAAACAGTCAGCATCCCTCTGTAAGTGCCCAGTGTCTGTGTGGAGGCTGGAGACCTCATCTGGAATCCACCAGATCAAATATATTTAAAATTATGACATAAATATATTGACCTTAATCCTTGAGTATAGTTATTGAAGCAGAGTCTGGACAATATTTTCTGTACTGAACACAGGAGAAACTGCCTAAGAAAGAAATGGAAGTTTGTGATACAAGGAGAAGTTCCCTCCTTCCAGTGTCTCTCTTGAAGTGGTGCTGCCTAGAATGGCCCCATACATCTTGTACATACATGCTTACTTGGTTTTCAGGACCTATTATCAGAACGTCATCATTTTATGCATGTCTTCCCCAAAGCCAATGAACAAAGAGGTCTTTTTTTCTGGACTTCTATTCAGGATGTTGATGATAATTTGTTTTAATTGTGTGATAAGGAGCAAGTTAAATTGAATCTATGGTTAAAAACAGTCAGGTTGACAACAGATTTATTCAGAATGCACATAAAAACATCCACAGAGGACAAAGATAAACTCAGTATGATGAATCGAAAGCTCTAAATGGCCTTGAGATTTTCAGTGTTTCTGTTAGCAAGTGCATGATGGACGACTGCTTAGCTGTTATTGATAAGGTTTTTCTGCAGGTTGGATGAAAGTGTTTTTTCCCCCACTTTGAATTCCTCATGCTAGTCATGGCTTCCTTTCCCACCTGCACCACCCACATTTTTGTCACGTTTTTTCTCCCATGCTCCACTCCTCCGTTCTGCACCTCCCAGATTATAAATAATGGCCTGTTGCTGTTAATGTGCTCTTGGCAGAGTACAGTGCTTGCACAGTGCCAGAATATTTATTTATAGCCTTTACCATCCACTGCTAGTTCTGGATAGGTCTTAGGTCTTTCGCACCCCCCCCCCCGCCTTCTACTCTTGATGAAATGAAGCACCTCAACCACACTGATCTGTTTTGAGCTTGTTTGAGCATCTAAATTCTCCATGCATCTTTAAGTTGTTGATACATTACTGTGGACTTCTTGGTTACTTTGAAAGTAATGGAGTGAAACCATCCAAATAGTTATCCTGAAATTGCTGTGTCTCCAGATAGAATAGAGCTGAATAGAAATATCTCTGTAGAACACAAGAAGCTTCTATAGTAAAAAATATCAAACTACAGCAACCAAAGGTGTTTCTGTTTTGTTTTGTTTTGTTTTGTTTTCCCAAGGCTGGGAAAAAAATGTTATTTGGATAAGTGCAATTGCAATGTAACATTTATAGCATGTAACTCTTCGGGAGCTTGCAGGAAACTGGAGAAAAGCATGAAAGAATCTCCGGATACAATACAATTCTGTGCAATATTATTGTCAACTCATTTTTTTAAATGAAGGTATGCTTGGTAATCCTAAGTATCTTTGGTTTATGTGTCATAAATATAAATGCTGGGTTTTTTGCACCAGTAGAAGCAAAATCTAGAAGCAACACTGAACATTTCTATGTGATTTGGAAAATAAGGATTTCCACATCAATTTTTATACATTCAACTCTAAAATGAGAATAATATTACAAGTGTGCCAACTTAGGCAATTTCTGATAGCTAAATCACCATAAGTAATACTTCAACCTGTGAATAGGTTAAGACAGTATCTGAGGGACCCTGCCCTGATTTTGTAGGTCTATTGATCTTGGTTGCTGTCACATCACTTTTCAGTAATCTGCAAACAAAAGGCTATATTGACTTTGTTTAGCCTCAGCTCTTGTGGCAACCTCTGTTCTGATCTTATTCCACGTCTTTTCAAAGATAGTATTCCTGGTACTACTTTAGCAGTAATTTCCTTATTATTTTTCCATCTGTAATGTGCTTGTGTGAATGCTTTTTGCATAATATCTTTCCACTGCATTTTAAATTCTTTCTTATACACCCCATGGTGGTGGTCTGTTAATTTTTCTTGGTACAGAAAAAAAGTTCCTATTTGTGGCAAGCAGGGCAAAATTAATGTTTGCAAAGTAGTGTTGAGTTACTACCATACTTGCTGCATTTTGGTTTTGTCTGCATGAGAATAAGTTGGGAGGTAATTAAAAAATCTATTCAAAATGAGCCCCAAACCTCAAGCCATTAGTCTCTAATTTTTATTCCTTTACATTGATAGAGGGACTCAGCAACAAGCACTGTGAAAACTTAAGACTAACCTCTTGTGGCAGGGTGGATAGAAGGTCAGACTGAAAAAAATCTAGGTAAAATCTTTAATTTGGTAAATTTCTGATGCTAAAACATTGGAAAGGAAATATAAAAAATGCTTTCAGTTAAGGAAGTGTTCTGCTGTTCTATTGTCACCCAGCGCCACTTGGGAAGCTAGTGGCAATCGTACCCTATCGCACAGTGTCGAAGAAGAGAAGCTACTAGTAACTCCAGACTATAAAATTCTGACTCTGCTGATAAAAGGGACATTTTTCTGAGTGTCTAGTATGTGTCCTGAGTCTCTGAAGAAGTGCGGACTACTTACAGAGTACCATGGTAAAAGTCAAACTTCTGGTAAAGTAAACCAGATTAAATTGTCCTTTCAGATTGTTTTACTGTTCATAGATGTCCACGTTATGCTCATAGTTAGACCTGACCAGGGTGGGGATTTTCCTGACAGAAAAAATAAAGATACATTTCTGAAATCTTTCCTTCATTAAGAGTAAAGCAAAAAAAAAAATTAGGTGCATGTGAATGGCAGGGGGACAGGTTGCTAACAAGCAGGATTTACTGGGGAAGCAAAATGAGAACCAGTAAACAAAAAAAGCAGTGTTATTTGACTTGTGAGAAATCTGGACTGAAACCAAAGATGCTACAAATAAACTCTGAGTTATCTTACTGCCTTTCAGTCAGACTGTTCAATGGTATTGATATGTTTCCATGGAAAATGCACATGGGAAATGAACATTTATGAGATGAGCATTATTTTGTTTGTGGACCATTTCTGAATTTTCTTCCTCCACAAGACCCATGATCATTTCACAGATGAGAAATGAGTGTTTCTCAAAAAATATGCACCCGTTCAGTGTTTTGTTCTATCATTGAAAGCCTCACTTACTGAACTCTGACCCTGCTTTGGATGCAGAATGAATAACTTCTGACTTTTTCCTCTTTCTTAGAGAAACCTCTGTCAGATTAAAGAAAAATATAGGAAGTCAGGATGTTATTTCAAGAGAGAAGACTTGCTAGAACTCTGGGAGGTTATGGGGACTTTGTGCCAATGTATTTTCCTGTAGTGAAGTAAAGGAAAGGCTCTCTCAGATGGACATCATGAGCTGTCCTGGGGGACGTCAACATTTTCAAGCTCTTTGACTGAATAATGCTTAGTTTCCCTTTCATCAGTGCCTTTAAACTGACTTCTTTTTTCTCCTGAATTGCACAGTATATTATAATTAATGGGTAAAATATGTGAACAGGAACAACAAGGCCTGCAAAGGGTCTTTTAAAATGCACTTCTTTAAGATTGTTATTTAAATACCGCAGGGCTGGAATCGATTGAAAATACAGTCTTGACTTCCTCAATGCACAAGCCAATGGAAATCTATAATAACCTCTGGGGAGAGACAATCAAAGTTTGCTAGTTCAGTGACCGCGAGAAGACTCATCAGTTCCAACGCTGAGTATGCATGGTGTCAAAGCAGTTTTGAACTAAACAAAAGTATACTTTTGGAAATAATTTTCTTTGGCTTATTTCTGCAGTAACTGCACCAGCTAATATTTATTAAACTACAGAAATGAAGGGAATGCATTCCTGCCTGTAAATGAATATCAAACAGTAAAGAGCACCTGTTAGGAGTGTAATAATGTATTGTTAATGGATAACTTTGTGGTGTTATGGACAATGCAGAAAAATACAACTAACTGGCCAGATAGTAGTAACTGGTGTTTACCCTCTAGCATTTCACTAAAAAGAGGAATGACAGAGATTAAAGGAATTAAGATCCATATCCAAGGAAAGGACAACAGAGACAATTACAGGGACTGCCTTGAAATGGTTTTATAGCTAATTCTTTTATCACGTCATGTTTAACTTCTGTTGAAGAATCAAATTGATTGAAATTAGAAGACTGAAATAAACATGATTACATTAAAAAGGGAAATTCGGAACTGATAAAAGGAAATACTTTTCTGTACAACTTTTGATTAAAATGTAGAACTTTTCAGACACAGGAAGCTGTTGAGGTCATGAACAGAATATTTATGAGATGATAATGTATGTATTTATATTGGATATCCATAACTGTTCTAATTAATGACAAGTACTTCTGGAAGGATTTCAAACATTGACCTTCAAGGTTTAAAAAAATATTGGTTGGAGATGAAGTTTGGGAGCACATTATTCCGCATCTTCTACCTTGTTCTGGAAGAAGAGATCCATTGAATTAACATGTTGGTGTTGCACTGAAGAAGGCCAACTGCATACCTGCCAGCATGTGGTCAGCAGACTGAGGGAAGAGATTATTCCCCTCCATCCAGCATATGTGAAACCACACGGGGAGTGCCATGTCCAGTTCTGAGCTCCTCAGTCCAAGAGAGACATGGACATAGTAGACCGAGTCCAGTGGAGGCCACTGGAGCCACTGGGGGCTAAAGCAGAAGGTGTGCGAGACAGAGGGCAGATCTGGCTGCTGTTTACATATATCTAATTTGAAAGAATATAGAAGATGGAGCCAAACTCTTCTCAGACATATGCAGTGATAGAACTGAAGGCAGCAGACACAAGTTGGAATGAGGGAAATTATTTTTTGGTAAGTTTTGTTGGTTATTTCTTTATTTAATCATGAGTGTGGTCAAACGCCACTTGATGTGAGAGTGGAATAGCTTGTTTGGAGAGGCTGTGGGATCTCCATTCTTAGTACTGAAAATGTGATGGGAGATGGCTGTGAGCAAACTGGTGTAAGCTGATTATAATTCATAGTTAAATGAGAATCATATAAAAAGTACTTCAGAAAATATTTCGTTGTCAGAAATGAAACTATTTGTTACATTTATCTTCACACTTAGCTTACAGATAACTGGGCAAATGTCAAATGTTTCCAGTAGTCCCATAATTTTTCATGGGGTTTTATATCTGGCAAGGGTTTTTGGAGGTGTGATTTTTGTGTGGTTGTTTGCTTTTATTTTAGGTTTTGTGTGTTCATTGACCACTCAGGACAAAGGAGTGGAGTGAGTCCTGGCTGATATATTATTTGCAATATGAATGTCTTTAAAGCTCAATGCCAACTCATTTGAAGAGGCTTGTGTGTGGGTAAAGTTTCCTAAAGTGCTTCAAAGATTATATAACGATGGCAATGTTGCTCTTGCACATTATACTGTCATTTCTTAAATAATCTCTTTAAAAAAAATTGCTTCTGTATTAGGACTTGCATTCATGCAGTAACCAGTTGCAAGATGTCTATATTAAGCACTGCTGAAACAGATCTTTTATAATTCTGAAACTGTGTGCAAATTATATTATATTCAGCTTTATACCACCTTCAGCTAATTTTTAAATGTAATCTTTCAATAATTCTGTCACTCAGTTGCCTAACAGGTTGCTCACAGCATAATGAAGTTTGTTCTTGGTGGAAGACAGAACAGCCACCTCCGCTGGGCTTATACCTGCTTTTTTTGGAGAATAATTTTTGTTAGGAAAGAATGTACCTGAGAGTTGATGCCTTGGGAAGCTGATTCTGGAAGTAATATTCTGGAAACACAGCAGAGGGGTATATGAGAGGGAGTTATGGACAATGGGATACTGTGGTAAGGAAGGTGAGGATTCAGCGCACTGCTGAGCTAGTTAGCAGAGGGAAAGGAGTTGTTTTAGCAGCACTGGAAAGATGAAGCTGGAGCATTAATGAACTTGTGAATTTGATACAGAAGAAGAAGTGAAAAACATAAATCACAGAATCATAGAATGGTTTTGGTTGGAAAGGACCATTAAAGGTCATCTAGTCCAAACCCCCTGCAATGAGCAGGGGCATCTTCAACTAGATCAGGTTGCTCAGAGCCCCGTCCAACTTGACCTTGATGGGATGGGGCACCTACCACCAGTGCTTTCAGACTTGTAACCTTTAAGATATGTGTATTCAAATGGTTGAATTGAAGCAACTCTGCAGCAGTACTGAATTGAAAGTAACCACTCAGCAAAATCTGAAGACTTTTTTTTTTTTTTTTTTTTGTGGAATTAATTCAACTATGACCTAAACTGCTATGAAAACTCAATTCAGCTGTGTACAGGGATGTGAAACACTTGAGGCAGCATGCAACTTGTAAACACCAAATATTTTCCCTAGGCCTGTTTGCATTTCTAGCACATTTTTGTCTGCTTGTTCTACTTTCATTTGATAGGTATACCAAATGAGGCATTACTGTAGTTGCAACTATATGAAATGCACTGTGTTCATTTGTCATGCTGCATTAAACTGTAAAGGCATTAATGACCAATACAGGGAATGGTGTCATTAAACAGAGGCTTAAATAAACAAAGCTGAGATCATTAATGAAGCCAGTAGATAGGACATACAAACTTTGGGGACAAATTACCACCGTGCCCAATTTATTACTGTATAAAAGTCCAGAGATGCGGAAATAGCATTGAAAATCAGCAGGGATGTAATGCTTATCTTGTTTGAAATTAAGAGGCATTTGTTAAACAGAGTAGCTCCATTTCAGGTTTTAAGCATCGCTTTCCATTGCTGGTCTCGTGGGAGCTGGGCCATATGCAGCTTAACCCCTTAAAATGAAGTGCTGGATTTTCAGGCTGTGTGATCTCATGATACTTGTTTATGTAGCTATGCTGAAGCTACCGTATAGATGTACTGTCTCAGAGGATAACTGGATAACTGTGTACTGTACCACCAGTGTATAGTCTCTTTTACAGTGTAGCTGTTTATACTCTGTATAATATCTTGCTTAGCTTATCACAAATGCACAGTCCTTAAGTAAAGTGTGCTGTAAGGTTTTATGAGAAGACACGGATTACATTTTGCAAAACACTTCAGCTCTGTATCCAAACAAGGTGCTAGCAGCACTATGCATTGCACAACTGCATCTTGGGTGGCAGGTTTTGGAAATGCCAAACCAAGTTTGGCATCTTTGTGCCAAACAGATTTTATGGAGTGAATGGTGGGGAGAAGGTTGCCTGCTCAGGATGGAGTTTACAGTAAGTCCGTGGCACGTGAGGAGAGGAAGAAGGGGAGGGTGGTGGGGAGGCACCAATCCTAAACCAGCAGAGAGTGAGGTGAATCTGAAATTTAGTTTCTCTCACAAACTTAGGTGAATTCCTGGCCCTCAGTCAGGGCCTTCTTAAGAGGTGGAATGGCTCCATTGCTGCCATCACTGTAGATAAGGATGGTTAGTGGCTCTGATCCATGTCTTATGAGGTACCACCACAGGTGGCAGAGCCACCACCTAATTTTTCTGTAATGGCTGAACAGCAAGTGCAGTCACACAGAAAGTAAGGAATCTCATATATGAGTCGTTCCTCAGTGTGAGAGGGATTGAATACACATCTCCCCAGAGAATAACCCCCTCACATGTCTAGGAGCGAGGCTAAGGAGTCACACGCCTTCTTCCCACCGCGTCTGCTCAGCTGGAGTCGCTAGACAGCTGTGGCACAAGTTCTAGGACCTAATCTAAGGGATTAGGTCCCTGTAGCTCAGTCATGAAGATGGCGGGTGTCCCCTCTCATGGCTGCTTGTGTAATTTAAGGAGCAGAGCCACTGCAAAAGCAGTGTTGTGCCCCAGGCATCGCTGTGGGAAAGAGGCAGAGAGACAGCTTTCAAGTCTTACCGGCTGCTGCCACTTCTGCTTCCTACTCCACCTTTCTCGTGTGACCTGGGCAAAGCAGTGGCGGCCTCCTCACTACTTCTGTTGTGAGCAGCAACCAGAGGAACCTGGGAAGGATGGGTGTCCTGGGTATGGAAGCTGCCAATTGCAGATCTGTGAAAGAGTGATTGAATAAAATGTATGAGCAAAGTTTCTGCCAAATAACCTAGTTCAAGGACCAGAAATAGCACATGTTTATATTGCTTGGGCCACAGTGGAAGTGGCCTAAGCACTTTTGACTTGTAATGAAGAATGTCATTGTACAATGGTGAGGGCATCTCCCCTGTCCTGTGCAATCTGGACATGCCCTTGGATAGTTCACTGCCCTTTGAATGCTGCTAACCAAGCAATGATCCAGGGTTTTTTGTGAATCCTGCTTTTGAATGTGTAACTCCAAATTCCTCCCAAGGCACATTTTAAGACTTCCCTTTCTATCTCAAAATACATTTTACTTTGCTTGTGTTGCCTGGGCACATAAATACATCTCAACCTCAGACCAGAATGAGACTCAGCAGGCAGGCTCCAGAGATGTGGGATAGTCAAGGCCCAATTCACTGCTGTAAATAATATGGGAATAAGGATCTTTAGACAGGGCTAAGAGCCAACCTTGTGAGCAGAAAATCTGGTGATGCTGGAGAGTGCCACGGGGCTTTAGAAAACGGAGCTCTAGGGAAGCAGGCTGTTTAGCAAATCTTACCTGGTGCATCAAGGGGTGTGTGGTGGATGCTGAAGAGGACCTGTTTTGGAGATGCAAGGTAGATACCTACTTAGCAATGTGGTTGTACCTGTCATTACATTTCAGCCTGCTATTTCAGTCCCACTTCTAGTGCTTGTGTAATCCTTTTTGACTGGTCAGAGCCAAATGCACTTGTCAAGGGAGCAGAGGAGACTCACAACAGTGGCTTGTGATAACCCCAAAATTAAGAGACTGGAAAGGGACTGGCCTGAGGGCACCACACTCTAACAGTATAGAGCACCCTGCTATCATGCTGTTACCTGGGGAGCAGGGTTTTGAAAGCCAGGGTCGAGAGACTCAAAGGCCAGAGGTTGACTTGAGTGGTTTAACCACAGAACAGGCAAGGCCCTGACCTGGATACAGCAAGCACTGGGAACAGATTGGTGTTGAAGCAGATGTACCTTGAATGCCTAATTCCAGTACTCTGGAAAGTGAGACTATCTGGAAGGAGTACACAGATGTTGTGGAGGGTAAGGTGAAAACTTCCTTTTTGCTTTATGAATCATGCTTGCTTGTGTGCAAATGTTCATTGTCCCTGTATGATCCTTACAAAAGGCAGGTGAAGTAAAATTAATAGTACTTTTTCTTCACAGTGACTGCTTCTTCAGTACCTCTTCATGTGCTGTCTGTTGGCATGGAAACATGATGCTGAAGCTTTGAGAGTTCATCTGCAGAGGCCAGTGTTTCCAGCAAGACCCTCACCTCTCCTCACTGTCTCCAGCTGATCTTTCATCTGCAGCTAAATCCTAATTGGAAATGGAGCACAAATTGGGACAGTTTTTACAGACAAAAAGAAGGAAGAGTTTGAGCTCCTTAATAATGAATACAGCAGGTTGTAAGGAAAGAGCAGGGGGTAGTGGAGGAAACAGTAATCTGAAATGTGGAATAGTATCTGATTTTCTCAGTTAAAGCTACTTGGCTCCATCAGTGTCAGATTCTGCCCAGTTTCCATACTTCTATGGCAGTAGTACACATTGAGCAACATTTGCTTTCTATCTGCTTGTGTGACTGTGGCTGTAATAATGACCAGGATAAGAATTAATGTCTGCCTTTTTGATGAGAGTACATTGGCATATTTATACTTTTTAAGACAATGACTTAGAAGTTACTAAGAATTACATTGACATGTTCTTGTTGTATTTATGAAGTCAATTTATTTGACTAAATATCTTTATCACATCTCATTGTAGACATTTTCTTGAATGCTACTCTGCTACTAAGAAAGCTACCCCCATACTTACACATAAGATAAATGTGTTTGTAGGTACCTACTGCCCCTAAGCCCAGAAAAAGGAAATGATATAAAAATGGTTGAGAAAGTGTTAAAGATTTCTCTTCACTGTAATATTTTCACCTAGTTGCTCTTTGACCTGCTGCATTATCATTTTTTTCCTGTGAAATAATAGCAAAGACCTGCTGGATAAAATAATTTTGTTCTTGCTTTGCCTGGTGTCTTTTTCAATCATGTCATTAACATGAGATCTCTAGCACACTTGTGTGAAATTGTTGCCCAGATATTTTCAGCATGTCTTTGTTGAAGTACTTTGTCAGAGGGGTTCATTTAATGGGAAAAGTCGAAGGGGGTATCACATATTTTTTTAATGCACTGCACATTTGACATAAATCCACAAAATTGATGGTCATAGCTTCAAAACATCCCACAGTGGCACAAATAGCCTCTCGTTCTGGTGGAATATTGTTTTAACATGTCAAAGTGTATTTGAGAAATAATATGATTACCCATGGATAATGCTCTTGGCCTCATTGTGGTGATTAAATAGATGCTCGGTTTGCAGTGAGTTCTGTAGCCCTCTGTTAAGCCTGACCTTTTCTCCTGGCTGCAATGCACCATGGTGCATTAGCATGTGTTCTGCTCGTTACAGTGAGAGGTGATTGCTGTTCTGAAAAACATCAGATATCCCAGTTAGTACATGATCTGCTTTTCTTTTCCCTTGGCCTTAACCCACTGTCACTGAATATCCTGCTGAAGACAGTTGGCAGTATCATAGAAAAATTGATCTCGGCATCTGGCACAATGTGTTTGCACAAGCTAGCACTTTAAGAGTGAGTGTTGTGCCTCTCTCTGTCCCTTTGTCTTGCATAAATATTTGTGTCTTTAATTCTGAATCTTTCATATAGTTGGAGGAACATAATCCTAAAGTGCCATAACTGAGGCTCAGAATGAGCCTGGCATATAAAGCAGTAACAAAAGGACTATATGTATTAAAAAAAAAAGAAAGTCTGAAAGGTCAAATTGTGCTTTACAACTTGAAGCACATTTCTTGAATGTTCTAGCAAGCCTTTTTGGTGCTCTTGCTCTGGTGGCATGGGGGCCGACCATGACAGGGAAATGGTATGACCACACCACAAGTAACGATGAAGACTGAGTTCTGATCTTGTTAAATATGAATTAACTTCATTGGTCACAGTGGAAGTGTTTCAAATCAACACTAATATAATGAAATCAGAATCTCATTATAGAGAGATGCAGATTTCAGCAACTTGAAAGAACAATATTGTTGGCATGGATGGGGCAATAAGATAGGTCTGTGCTACCTCAGCCCTTCCTGCTTTTGGTGATGCTCTTCATACTATCTCATCCTGTGCTTACAAGGCTATTGCTGTTGTTATTACACATTACAAAGCATTGGGTCCGGTATCACATTCCGCATCCCCTTAGGTGAGGAACTGGAAACCACCACAGATACAATGGAAGAGCTGGTAACAGGGGATATGTCTCTTAAGAAGGAAAAAGTATGCAAAAGGTGGTTTTATGAGAACCAAAGCAGAATTCTCAAATAAGAAGTAGTGTTTTGCCTCCAATTCCTACCACAGAAGCTCTTCTAGGAATGCCACTGAAGTATAGCCAGTATATTCATGAGGCATTAGTTTGTCTCCCATGAAAATGCTGGATGCCTGAGCTACTGTAGCAACTGGCCAGCTCATGCCTGAAATCCTAATGCTTCCAGATGCTGTGGAACTTTTTTGTGGATTAGGGGTGCAGTGCAGTTGGCTTTAAGTGATGCACAGCTTCTCTGCAGTGTTCACTGCTGCTCTGTATTGTTAAGCATCCTTAGCAGAGCCTACTTAAAGAGGGATATTTCAATTCTGCTTTTAGTTTTTCCTCACTGAGTTCGCTGTCTACAGGGTGGGGTCCAAATCTGATTTTACATCAGCATTAAATTAATCAAGAACTTTAATTAAGTTAATTAAAATTAATGTGACTGATTTAAAATAAGCGTCTAGTAATGTAATAAACATGTTAACTAGGGAAGGACTAGAATTATACGTTAGAAAGAGCATGGGTTTTAGTCTGATCTTATATCTCTGCAAAGCTCCCTCTATCTATGTAAATAATTCCACCGATTTCAGTGTAAGATCAGAAATAGTTGGATAGTTTGACCTTTTGAATCCGTTCTAATTGGCTTCCTGCTGGTAAGCAAACTATCCTTTCAGATACTGTGTTCTTTCATTTGGAGAGGCTTGTGTCACTTCACTGAAAATAGAGGTCATATCCTCAGTCTGTGCATATTATCCAGTTGCATTCAAGTTAATAGTTATGTCTGTTTTCTGACCTGGGAGTGTATCCCACATTGTCTCATAAACATGTTGAGTGTATGGAAATAGATAAAAGCAACTAAGTGGGAAGATATGGTTTCAATATGTAATGAGGTAGATATGCTTGGTTTCTGTTAAAATCTCCAGCATGATCTCTAACACCACATTATTCACTCCAATGTTTGTTCCCAAGCACTAGGGCTCCTGCTTTAGCGATGTGTTAATGCTTGATCAAGCCTTGAAGCTTAAAGGTTTTAAACATAATACTGAAAACAACTTCAGCTAAGAGGTGAATCAGAAACTTTGATACTCCTGTCTATCATCTATGCAGAAGAGGGAACCTTTCAAGATACACAGCATACCAACGCTCCTTATAATCCCTGCGAGTTGGGAGAAATTGGCATTCCTTGATATTAAATTAATCTTTTCTTTAAAAAAATAAAAATAGGGTGAATACAGAGCTCAGAGATAAAATGTGAATTACTGATTTTTTGCTGCAGTGCAGCTCTGAAGAATGAGCTGTGTACTGAAGCAATGGATGCTAGAGAACAGTTAATATTACCGCCTTCAGTTAATCTTACCTTTTAGCTGCATGTCCTTCAATGTATTTTCCATATTTTATTGTTTGAATAACATGCCTTTGCAACAAATGACTGAAAACAAACTGATAAATGAAAGCACTTTGAGAACTGATAGTTTCCCTAGACCTGCAATAACCCCATTAGTTATTGTGTGGACAGCTAAGACTTTATTTCACTGCATAATGATGTTCTTCCCTTGTGCCTACATAAGCATCTCATAGTGGGACTATCAAAAGTACATGGGGAAATAAAGTTCTGCTGTGTTTTCAATTTGGTTATCAGTGCCTCTTTCCTTTAAATGCTTCTTAAAATTCTTTGGAGAGGAGAAAAGAATATGCTTTCTCTGAGAGGTAGTGTGACTGCTGTTTTGAGTTTTGATCTGCATTAGTGGTTTTAACCCTTAGGTCTTCTAGCTGTCCATTTAGCTTAAAGGAAGAAATGATGGCTTAGGTTTGTATGCCACATTGCTGATAAGGGCATTTACTGTTTCTGCTGCAAATTTAGTTTGGGTCTTTTTGGTATTAGTTGGGCAATGATGTGACAATATGGTGAGATGCTTGCTGTTCATTTTTATCTGTGATATTTCCCTTGGGATGACAGATCTTTCTGCTGCCCCAACTAATTTCCAGACATCAGAAAATTTGGTGTAATCACTAGGAGGAATAGAGTGATCTGACTCCTGGCCCAGTTGTATGATTTATGAACTAGTTAATTTCTGCACCTAGAACTCTTCCATTTATTTACATCATTTTAGCAAGATCAGAGCTGTGAAAAGGAATGTTGTTGTAAACTTGTGAAGTTTTCAACTCTAGTAGTTTGCTGTGTGTCAGACTGCAGCCTGAGAGTTAAATCAAGGCTGGTTTTTGTGTCTCTGAAGAAGTCACTGAACCTCTCGCTTCAGCTGGTGAGGATCAATTCATTAGTGTTTCAAAAATACTTCGAGATTGTCATCTGGATGGAGTCATAAGAGTGCAAAGTGTAAACAGGGCACCACAGTCTATGGCTCAGCAAACTAAAGAAGCACTGAGAAGTATACACATCTGAACACTATCCAGGTATTGTTAAATCATCTTTATGTCCCTAGGCATTGTAGTGTTAAGTGTAAACGTGGGTTTTTTTCTGTTGAAATACATCGAAAAAAAAAGAATAAATTGTTTAGTTGCAAGATAACTGTCTCTTTGAAAGTCTTCATACCCACATTTTAAGTGTTGCAAGTGAAATGTTGTGTTACATTATCCACATATGACTTCTCACATGTTTTTTTCAGAAATGTGGTGAAAATAAATTGTGCTTCATGTATCGTTTGCAAAGTAAGTTTCCAACTCCTGGGTTAAAATTCTGAGAAGGCATCTTGCTTGAATAGGAAGATATACAAATACAACTGTATATAATTCCTTCTCATGCCCCTTGCTGTGCTTGTGTGAATAGCACAGATCTGTAGATTCCTGCCATATGTGGTTGGTTTATAAAGTGACAGTCCAAATTTCAAGGTTTTCCCAGATGTTCCCCCTTTTTAGATCTATATATTCATTATTGTTTTCTATCTAGGTTTTTTTTTTCATGATCTGAAAAGAAGTATTAAATCCAGAACATTTTTGTAATTTACAGCAAGCTTTAAGCAACTTAAATATATAGTTGGAAAGGAATGAATAGTTTGCAAAGAATAACATTTAGAAGAATGTTCCTTTTAGCATTAGCAGTATATTTGTCAGCAGACTGGTTTACTCAGGTTTTTGATTTTTTTCAGCAAATGTTTTTGAATGTTTATTGATTGATGGTGAATATTCAGTGTTTGAGCTCTGTGCCTACAGGCTATTGATCAGAAGCATTTTATAATGGTTTTTCTGCTCCTTGATTAGACAAACATGCAAGCACTCCGGCACAAATAATTGCATGGGTGAAGCTGAAACTTGGTTGCCAGGAATACTCTTTCTTGTTTTTTAAAAATTTCTCCAAAGCCTTCAGTCTGAAAAACAAAGTGACTCAAATATTTTCAGAGAACCAACCCAAAGGGCTTAAGAAGGGCTGAAAAAGGACTTAAAATGTACAAATAAATAGTTGTAGATATATTTCTTTTAGCATTTTCCTTGTATTTAGAACAGAGGAGAAGGTCACAGAGTATGTAGATCCAAATGATCACATCTGTAAATAGCAGCAGCATTAAAGATTACTGCCTGATCTGGGAGAAGCACTTCTGTTGATCCTCATCCTTCAGCTGTGATCCACAGAAACCCCACTGGGTTTGATGCCCCCCATGCCAGTGGGAATGTGGGTGACACTGCCTCCTCCATGACCGAGCCCTTAGCTGACTGATGTCTGGGGGCTCTAGGCAGCCAGCTAAGATACAGCTGTAAAAAGAAGGATGTGGTCTCAGTTTCCAACAAAAACACTGTGATCCCTGTTGTGCTGAGGGTTGGGAATAAGGAATGGAGGAAAACTATTAACCAAGGTCTCCTTAGAGCAAGAGATGCTGCACCATTCCTTATGGTCTGTGAAAGCCCCTAGTAAAAGATAAACAACATTAGAGCTACTGAAAACACTGTTCAAACTCTGATCTGGGTCCTCTGAACTTGTCAGCTTTATCTCATAAACTCACTTCGGTTCATGCAGGGGGTCTGGGATAAGAGCAAGAATTGTGCTCTTCAGCCATCGAGTCACTGGGAAATGTCAAGCTGTCAGGCTCTGACGGTGAGAGCCAGCGGAGCTGCTGAAGTCACATAGCACAAGACAGCATCTCTTCTTTTCTTCATGGCACTGTTCTGAATACAACCTCAGCTACCCAGATAAGCTGAGGCTCAAGCCTCAGGGGGAGAGTATGAGAAGTGTGGATGTCATTAAAACACTTCTCGTATTCAACAGTGTGACAGTGTTTGAGAGTCATAGGGAAGGTCAGTTTGCTTCACCCTAGCCCAGGTTTTATCTACTAACTGTGTCCGGGCATGTGCTCTCTGAGTATCTGTCTTTACCAGGGTTCATAAATTGGTTTGTACTGGGAGTGATGCAAACTGAATTATTTATTTCACTTAATGCAGATCTTCATAAATTGTTTGGGAACTGCGAATGTATTTGTTCATACTTATTTGCCAAAGGCTGAGGTTTGCAAAGTATGTGATATTCTTTGAGGTCCTCACTTTCACAGTGAAGTGAAAACAAGGATCTGGTGAAACTAAATGAGAATTCTGCTCTAGAAATTGGTAGGCCTAGGACTCACGATGTGTTGATTAATCACCCTGATTGGGCTACTGAAAAATTTTGAACAGGAAAATAACAAATTAATGAATGGCAAATAATATATTTTTCTTGCAAAAAATCTTTATACATACTTTTTTTCTGGTGTGCTGAGCAGTCCAGCTGACTAATATGACATTCTTTTTGTTGCTTTGCTTCCCCTAACTTTCAGCAGTGGTCAATCTGTCTGTAGTGGGTTTCTCTGTTGCGAGGGACCATCATTTTGAGGCTATTTTGAAAGTGCCTATCAATACGGGCTCTGCTAAAAAAACGGGTCCGTCCCCTGTAGTGAACAGGGAGCAAGAAGGCTGATATATCTGGACAAACTGAGCTGCCTTGCAGAATAACAAGCAGATGGGTATATTCCTTTTGGTACACATGACTCACTGCTACAGTGGTTTCCCTTTCATTTATTTAGCTATGTTTGCTCTCAAGCACATCTGTGCTACAGCTATTTTTCACCTCTGTTTATTTGCCAATATAAGGCATATATATGATATTCCTCTTGCTCAAACTGAGGGTAGCACTGAAAACCTTTCTTTCATATAGCAGAATATACAGAGTGCTTTGAAGATCCTTCAGTGAGACAGCTGTAGTGATCTAAGACTTCAAGGCACACAGAGCGCTCAAGGACACAGGTTGAAATACTGGTCTTGGCCTTGAGCTTTGCTTTTACGTGTTCTTGTCAGCTGTTTTTTTGCTGCCTTCCAGTTTTGAAGTTGCTGATATAAGATCATCATGCTTCCTACAGTCTCTCTGTAGTGCCAAAAATCGCCAGACTTACCACAGAGAAAGAAGCACAGGCAAAACTAAAAAGAGCAAAAAAACCCACCCAACAAACCAAACAAAACCCCAAAAGTTTGAGATCCTGATGTTTCCTATAATGACAGTTGTGGAGCTGGTTCAATCTTTAAAAAGATCTTCCAGGAGTCTTCCAGTTTCACAGTTGTCCCTGTAGACCATTGCAGAAGCCAGGATCATGGCTGCATACATTTGCCTTGATCACAGTATATGTTTATTTTGTTTGCGTTGTTCATGCTCCAGTTCAGCTGGGTATTGTGTAGCTGCACAGTCATGACCAGTTTCGGTTTACTGGGAGGGGAGCGTGGCTGCTGCTAGCCTCTGGGCCCTCTCTGCTAGCCCACCTGGGAGAAGGGTCACAAGTGGAGGTGAATCAGTTCTGTGAAATTTGGGATGAATTATTAAAATCTGGCAGCTGCATGCATCAACATATAGCTAATGGGAGGTTTGGAAAAGACTTTTACGTGAACGTAAGGGTGATTATTTTTCCTTTGACTTGTAAATAAGCTTGCACATTGCTCTGACTTACAACACAGCTATTCCTGGTTCTTATTTGTTACACCTCATTATACCTTGTACTTTATTTTACATTTCTTGAACGTTTAACTTTTTCAAGAATGTAATTAATGTGCTTCTGGCAAGCATTTGTCTATCGTTATTGACATATTTCAAAGTAAGCTCATTTCCCATCTTCTCATTGTTTCTTTGAAGATTTTTTTTTTTTTTTTTTTTTATGGAAAGAGAACATTAGGCCCAGTTCCTAAAGGATGTAACCTAGATACCGAGGGCACACATTTATATGCTGCTTGTGTATTCAAAAGTCTAATCCTAAATACAAATAAATACTCATCTGTTAGATATTTGCATGCATGAAAGATGGTGGATGCATCCACAAAAAACTGCTTTTTTTCTTTCTTTTTTTTTTTTTTTTCTTTCCCCACTTGCGTTGGTGAGGATCTCTGTGATGCTGAGTTACCATGGAATGGAAAAGGAATAAAATAATCCACGCTTTTTTGTCAGTTGGAAAAAGCTTAATTCATTTATACCAATAATATACTGATTATATTATTGATTTATACTGGTTTATTTCTTCAGTTTGGGATTTTTTTTGGTCTGGAGAGTACACATTTTTGTGGGTTTCCCTTTCTTATGGCACAATTGCACTGTTTTGGGGACTAGGACCACCACGGCACCAGGACTTAAAAAGGTCAAAAATTGCCACAAATTAAAGCATTTTCACTTTTTTAAGGCTCACCTTTTCTAAGAAAAAACTATTTCTTGAGAAGATTCTTGACAGATATTTCAGTGGTACGTAGATTGTGATGTAGAACACCAATTTAATTAACTTGTAGACATACGTGAAAGTTAAGCTGTTCCTTGAGATCCTTATTCTGACAAACCTCAGCCTCATAGTCTAGATTCATATTGGTTACAGACAGAAGTTGAAAAGAATGATCTTTTGACCCTGGTGTGCTGGAGACCTGAGAACCACTTAAATGCCTTGTGAACTTGGTGGTAAAACTTCTTTAGGATATACATTTGGTCTTGTATCAACATGACTAGGCCTGTGTGAGCCATGATGCAGGGGACAGATTTCTGTGAGAGAGCATGAGGATTGTCAAATTATAAATGGATAAATTATAGCAGTACTTTATAACATTTAAGACATAAAATAAGAGAACAAGTCCATCATGTAAGATAACTCTAGTGTATGATACAGGTATTGAAGCACCAAAGCCACAGTAGAGTTTGATTACTTAAAGGAAATCAATTAAACAACTTGCAAGGATTGCTAATGTCATCTTGCTCTGGGAAAGCAATCAAAGCACAGTCCCAGTACTGAATGAACAGCAGTTAGTTAGTTGTAGACAGTGAGCAAGAAAAAGGTCTAAATTGTCCCTGTAGATTATTTGCCCAGCTTTTATACAATATGAAAATTATAAGTTTATAAAAGTGTTTTGTGAATTAGCTGAGAACACCCTGACATTTTCCAGTCACATCCCTTTTGGGCTGGAAAAAGAGAATTCTGTTCTGCTACTGTTAGTGATTGCTCTTTTGGCGTGGAGAATTTCTTAAAAATCTTTCAAATCTGTAGTGTGGGGAAGAATCAAAATCAAAGGGGAACTTACAAAGAACCTGTTCTGTTGAAGCCAGATATTACCTTTGTTTCAATGTCTTAGCTTCTAAAAGAGATGACCTTTGCAAATAAAGAAATAAGGCACATTTACAAGAGAAGAGGCAGTAAAGGATTTATGGTCGTGCATGCATTTTCTAAGTTTTAAAGGTTTCTTCATTCATTATCTTCTTCAGTTTCTCCTTTTAAGGGACAGACAGTTTAGGCGGGACTTGTTTTTCTTTTTAGATTTAATGAAATCTAGAGACTGCATGGTGAAATACGTGCTTGAAATAATGAGGTAACAATATCAAGGCACTGTAAAGTGCTAAAAGAGTACCTTATGCTATTTATTTAGTATATCACACATGCTTGAATTTGTCTGGGCTTTCCTGAGTATCATTGCAGCAACACATTCAGATGTCAGTGGAAGAATCACTGCAAGGAGGCACCTGGGCTATCCATGACATCTCAGGCCTGAAGCTGTCCCTTCCCAAGACACAGCTAGGGCAGAGTAGATATTCCACTACTAAATTTTGCACACAGAGCAGTTGATTTCCCTCCAACAAGTTTTCTTCATCCCTCACAATGCAAAATTGCTACTACCTCTGTCACCTAGAATGGTAACACAGTTGTGTTAATATTTGCTTTTTTTCTTCCCACCTTTGTCAGGCTCCAATCTTGATGGTTCTTCTTTTGCAGTCCATTGAAGAACTACTCTCTGCCTCTATCAGCCAGGAACTGGAGCCCAGATAACTCCACCCAGCCCCTTTTAATTGCTGCAAGCTTCCATCTTTTGACTTTCTTGATACCTTCACCCATATTGTACTAGTCCACTGATGATATGGAAGTGAAGCTTTTTTTCCCCTTCTATTAACATGCTGTAGAGTTTCAGATCTTGTCCTTTTCCTTAAGACCCTGTGAAAGTCCATGTTTGCCCACATCTCCAGGCTGATTACTTATAATTCTGTCTATACTCCAGTTTTTCACTCTCATCTGTAAACATAGTCTGTGTTTTTTTCTGTATTGTCTTATGTTTGGAGACTATCTTTTCAGGTCGAGCTTGGTAAGTCATTGCACTTTTGTAATTGATATCTCTTCTTAACACTTATCACTTCCATAAAGCCAACAAGAGGTGAGGCTCTACAAATGAAACCCTGATTTCTGGTTGAACCTCCATGTGCTTGCTTGACAGCAGAAGCCAAATGATCTTGTTCAATCTCGTCCTGCCTTCTCTTTCTTCCTTGCACTAATGACATGCCTTTAAAAGGTGGCAGTGAGCTCTTTGAGGCAGTGCTTGTGACACACGTGAAAACCATAACATAACAGACTGTCCTGATCCAGTGTTGGGGGAGGTTTTGATATAATCCCAAGAGTAAGATTAAGACACAAACAAGGTCAAATACCATACACCCAAACCAGTTTTTATTATTAAAAGTGAAAAGTGGTAGCAATAGGACAGAATGGAAGGAAAAGACAGAAATCGGGCAAGCATCCGGAATAGAGTCATAAGAATAGTCACCACCATGGATCCAGCAGTGTCCCGTTAGTCTTCAGTGGTGGGTGCACACACAGCAAACTTCTCTGTTGCCTTTTAAGTTCGTCTTACCAGCTGATTATCATATCTGCCCACCTTTAGTTTTTCCTCTGTTACCACAGGTTTTTGCTGACTTCATGCTTCTTGAGCAATCCTCCAGTTTCTGGGGCAGAAACGCTCACCTCTTATCAGTTCAATGGCGAAGGTGCAAAGTCATTAGCAATGCATACATGGTGTCTGGCGCACACAACAGAGCCTCAAAGTATCGGGGTTGTACAATGGCCGGTGATCAGCCGTCCTTGTGCTCAATGAGAAACACCTGGTTTCACTCAGTCCACCTCTTTGAGGCTTATCTAAGGAGTCTGTCAATACAACTGCAAGGGAGTGGGAGGGTGTGCCCTTCGATACACTCCTGCTTCCTTGGGTGACATTCCTTAGATTAATTACAAAGGCCACAGCTGGTCCTTGATGAATGGTTGAGGTGTTACTGACACCGTCCTGTGACTCAAAGCACACACGCAAGCAAGCTTTGAGACAATCATTTGATATCTCAATCTCACACAGGCAAGTAAGATTCTTCATACTAAGCATAAGAGTGTTTGTTTTAAAACACAATAAATGAAGTGGAAATGAAAGCATCTGAATGTATTGTGTAACTGGTGCAATAGAGAGATTCTTGGGGAATCTGTATGACACCATTTGCAAAATAACCGTAAGGTTGTTTTCTATGTGAAAAAGGCCTTGCTTACCTGGAAGGTGTTTTTGCATTAGCCACCTGATTTGGTGTCCACACTCCTAAACACTCCAATTTCAGAATGTCATGGATTCAACAGGATGTTTCTCACTCAGCTCTATTGTTGTTATGCACATTAGACTCAGCATTGAGAGGCAGCCTGGGATGGGGATAGAACATGGTTTAGCAGAAATTCAAACAGAGATGCTTGTGGGATGCCTTAAAAAACAAATAAAAATATTCTGAAACAGAAACAACACAATATCATATTCCAGCTGTGAATGTTTGTGTTGTTTGTGTGGTTTGGTACAAATTAGAGGCTATGTGATAACGGGCTGGGAAGTAGGCAGTGGGTTTTTTAACAAGTGGTTAGTCCTACAACTCTCTGCGTGCATTAGTGGAAAGAAGTGGTATCAAGCTGATGAGATCTGATGATGATTCTTCATTTCATTAAGCCTTGATTCACATCCATGGAACTTAATAAATATGTGTTAATTTCTGCTTGACCCTAAGTGTGGGTGGCTAGGGGAATAAAGGAAACTCTTTATGACTATGACTCTCTTAAGATGGGATCATTGTTACTAGCTGGGCTCAGTTGTAGAGGTCATACCTCCACCCACTGGATGCCCTTTGGGGTATGTAAAGTGGCTTCTGCCCTAATGTGATTGAGTTATGGCTGCTTCCTCCCTATTGAGTGACCTCACTGACCACTAGATAGTACTCCACGTGATTCAAAATTTCGGCATCGATTCCCTATTGATTGCCCAAGGCCTCTGCCCACAAGCTAAGTTGGGCTAAACCTGACAGCTCTTGAGGGGGGCCTGTCGGGCAGTGACCACCCTTGCAACTGGAGACTGCGATGAGCCATGCATCTTCTACCACAGTCAAGGGCAAGACTGGATTGGCCTCTGTTGTCTGCCACCAGGGCTACACTCTGGTTACAACCCAGTAGACGTTGACCAGGAATGAAGTGCAGACCAACCAGTTGACAGTTGCTAACTATCACCTATGACAACACAGTGGGAATCTATTCATCCAACCAATCATGATGTGTCATAGTATTAGTGATAGACCATCAGCTACTGACTCTGGCAATCAATTACTGATCTGGCCACAGGTGGATGGGCCACCTTCACTTAACCTGGGAAAGAAACATATGCATTAACTGTATGTGTTTGATAAATATTCCCTTTTCCCCCCTTCTTTTCTCCTCCAGAGAGCCACACATTGCTCTCTAGCATTTCTACTCCAAAAGAGGAGTGGTCCTCTCCTTTCACCTGTAGCTTCTTGGCCAGTGATAAGATATATGAGAGCATACCCTAAGCTACTCACTATTTGCAATTCCCCCATCTGTCAGGAATGTTTTCTGCCCATCTTGGATATCATTTCTCTCAGCACAGGCCTGCCTGTATGAGCTCTGTACAGTTTGTGCAATGATGATATATACTCATTTCTCCACAATGGTGTGCTTTTATAGTGTGATTAATTAATTCTAGATAGCTGCTTTGTGGCAAAATCCTAGCTGGAGTCAAGTGGTCCTTACCTTGACATAGCTAGGTGAAATTAATATATTGTCTTCTTAACAACAGTTGACCTCAGCCAGCTATGTTAACATATCTATATAGCTGGTTTTCTTACAATATGTTCTAACTAAATCAGGTTAGTTGTCTTCCTGTCAAATAGCCACCTTTTTTCTCGCAATGAAAATATAAACTCAGTGTACTGACAGTAGAAGAACTCCATCAGATGGAGTGAGGGTGGTGAAGGTAGAAGCTTGTGTTCTTAGAAGGGACTAGAAAGTATCCCATTTGATTGTTTGTTGAAGGGTGGGTGGTTTTGGTTTGGTATGGTTTTTCTTTTCTTTTTTCCTTTTTTTTTTTTTTTTTTTCCCCTGAGTTGATTCTGGTTTCATGAATGTTTTCTGTGATTTCTGTTTCTGTTGATATCTGTTGGGAAATCCTGACAGGTGCTATGCATGGGGACAGAGCCTACCTGGATGACTTGATTCATGATTCTGGAGAAGTTATATGCCAAGAATTTGTTTGTAGACATTTGCTTGTCATCTTTATTATCTCCTGAAACGGGTCTAAAAAAGTCTTCTCTGTTTCTGTATATGTTTAAATTTCTTACACTAAATGTTATCCCCTTTGTGGAAGAAATTCCTTTTTTTGTTTTGCATTTGTACAATACCTACTGCGGCAACCTGCTGATCCCTGGTTAGGACTGTAAGATACTTAGGCAGCATTCCTAGTGCTTATAAAAATAATAGTGAGTTGTAAGAGACTAAAAAATTATTTTAAAATTTCCTATGTTGCAGCATACTAAACAGAAGCAAAAGTCCATTTGACTGAACCTTACAACTCTTTTTAGCATGTGATAAATCATTCTTTTCTTGGATCAGCTTCTCACTGGCTTTTTTTGGAGCTCATGCTTTAAATTCAACAGCAATAAGCAATGTGATTATAGGTCTCGTGATGCTTAGCAAAAAACAACAGCTGGATTCCTGGTATGGTCAAGACTGTCTTGTTCCCTATGTATTTTATAGTAGTAGCAGTGACTCATGATAAAACTAAGCATTGAGGCATGAGTGCTGTGTACATCTTAAGTAAGATGTGGTAGAGGTTCTTACAATGTGCATTCTTATCAGGCAAACAAACAAAGGCTGAGATGAAGGGCTATTTTTGTGGCTTTCAAGTGGAATTTTTTTTGTTTGTTTGTTTTTTTTTTTTTCCTACCCCTGAAACAATGTGCACAAGATCATTCCAGGAATCTGCTACACAGTCAGGAGCTGAGTGCAACTCTTCAAGTCTTCTGTATCTGTTTGGATGAAAGACTTTTTTTATTTGTTTACGAGATTCTTTTTTGATCATCTGTACCAGTCATATTGGAAAGTTGTGTAATGGCCAGTGAATTGAATGTGTTTCACTTTTTCAGTTGGTTCTTGCTGTTTATTTGGGAATAATCTTTCCTAATTTCTCCTCTTCTTTCACTGTTGTTTCCTGTACCAAAAATGTAACCAATTGCGCAGTATCGTTATACATTTTAGAGCAGTTGAGTTATTAAAAAAGAAAGGAGGAAAAATTTTGCAGAACAACTGTTTCCCAAAGAAGGAGTAATGTTGTGCAGCTGCATTAAAAAAACCCCAAACCAACCAACCAAAAAAAAAAAAAAACCCAAACCAACAAACCTCTTCCATATTAAACAAGTAGAAAATACAAAGATTGGGGTTTGGGGAACATAAAATAAATTGTTTGCATAATGTAATTTCTAATGGTACTTTAACACATGAATTCCTTGCCATTTCTACTAGAAGACCACATAAAAGACATAGAAAAAATAACATAAGCCACCTATGGAAATTCTTGCCTAATACGCGAATGCAATATTAGAAACATGACTTAAAATGTGACATTTTTAAACAATTCAAAATAATTCATTTGGAGTTCACTTGACTTCAGTTATATGTTAAGAAGCCATATTTAGAAAGTCATTCCCATTTAACTGCTTTTGTGTATTGCAGATTGTTACCTAAGGAAAAAATGTGTAAGATTTCTTGCTGATGATCTAAAGAATGTGAGTAAGATAGCTGGCAGATGGCTTACAGATATCATTCTGAAATATCTTACACTGACAAATAACAACGGTGTGTATAATTAGCACTCTGCAGATGGTATGCAAAATGATCTGCACTTAGTACAGAAATTCTTTTTCTTTTCTTTTCTCTTTTTTGACAGACTATTTTTGAGAGTCAGTTTTGAAAACATGGCTTCTAGTGCTGCTCAGGATAGACCCAGACGTAGTTGAGAATGTATTCTCCATCTGGTTCTGTGTGAGAACAACCCTGTGGCTTTGGGGTCCTGGTCCACGTTCAGAGCATGCTGGCACAATAAAAGTAAGAATGACACATAGGTAGATCATAGTAGACTAATATAAAGTTTGCAGACTTGTAAAGAGAGGAGGTTGAGACAAGGCACGGTGGAATGATTTTGCTTTTATTCCTCTGAATTTAGTGAATTATCAGATATTTTTAAGCATGCAATGCATTTGCAATGCAGATGTTCCTTCCAGCACAAATGATTGTACTTGAGCTTTCATACTGGACCTAATGCTGATCTCTGCCACTGGTTTTTAAACCAGATGTTGGTGAAAGCAACTGGCAAACAATAGACTTCAGTGATCTCTTATTGTAATGATGTTGCTACTATCATTCATTTGTATTATTGTACCAGTTAGGAGCCGTCACCTCTGATCAGTTCCCATTGTGTTTGGAACTACAGAAACACAAAAACCCTCATGTCTTGCTTTAAGGAATCTTCTACTTAGTGTAGACTAGAGGCTACAGGTGAGCATATGCAGCCACCCAAGAGACTGTAAGGAAACAGGAAAATGATATTTTGTCATCTTAGCATATGAGTTTTTATGGTTATATTCCTGCCGAGGATAATATACAGTTTAGAGGGAAGATGGCATAAGGAACAGCGGGAAGACAAGTGGAAAGATATTAATACAAAACCCCACAACAAATAAATGATGGCAGGAGAGTTCATTAAGCCCAGTAGAGACTGGAAGTAGTCTTTCAGTAGGTAATGAAGGATTTTGGGGAAGAGGTAATGAAATACCTTAAAAGTGAGGGAGGAAAATTAGCTTATGACTTTTGTGATAGAGGAAGAAGTCCATAAAAGGATGTAAAGTTAAAAAAGCTGGTGTAGTTGAAGTGATTGGTTAGGAATATGATCCCTCCTGCAGTGTTTGGGATAGCTATGAACAAGTACAGGCTTTATTTTTCAAAGACAGAATAAATGATATTACAGTAAGCAAGATGTGAGAGTGTGAAAGTGAATTTTAGTAGCATGACAGTAGCCAGACAGGAGAGATTGTAACTCAAAAATGATGTGGAAGATAACTCTACAGAATTTGGATGTGTGCTCAAGAATTGAAGATGAGACAGGGTTTTATCATCCTGAACAACAAGCTAAATGGTGAGTTATAATGATCAAGAAAAGAGAAAGGGCCTGTGGAAAGGAGCAGTCAGGAACACTTTTTAGGCTTTATTGCACTTCAGTTCATGGCTAAGAATCACTGACAAGTTGGCCAAGATATGAATTTGCCTAGGAGACAAATATGAAGTATACACAGGTCCTTGAGGTGATGGCAAGGTGAGAATACATGTATTTCTGATCTCATGTTACCCTGGGATATGCTGTAGAACAAGAACTGACTCCTTACAAAACAAGGGGAGTTAGATGGATGTGCTCAGGGATAATATGAGAGTAAAGAGAAAGATAAAATAAAATCACAGAAAGCAGAGAAGCTGATATAACGTTAAAGAATGTGAAAATGGAGTTCTCATGATAAAACCAAAATTATGAGGCAGCCATTAGAGACTTCTAAGTGCTGAGCAGAGCATGTGGGCAAGAAAACCAGCAGCTAGGTAAGAAGGTGTTGAGGCTAAACTTTAGAAAAGGGATTCTTGATAGCCAGTATCAACAGTGTATTTAAGGATCTCAGGAGTGAAAGGTCAAAGAGGAATGTGACAAAAGGAAAAAGGCAATGAGATCATGAGTATGGAAATAGCAAAATTTTGCAATTTGAGGGAAAAGCCAACAGGGTAGAGAGGTTACAAAGGGAAAAGACCAGTAAGACTGGGTCACTGGGACATATGAAGGGATTAGAGAAGAAAAGAAAATGCAAAATTCTGCATCCATTGGAGGAAGGAGAAGAAAAGAGGAAAGGAAGCAAATGAGGGAGAGAAAGGTTATAATGTATTATGTCAGTGCTCCCTTGAAGACACTTACTCAACTTCTGTGCAGAAACAGGAGTTGAAGTGGGAAGGTGAGTCAGCCTGAGGAGCTGGAGGTGGTGGTAAGTTTTCAAGGATTATGTGCAAATGTGCAACAGGATCCCAAAGTGACCTTCTCCTTACAGTGAACACATTGAAAGAGACAAAAAATGGCTTGTAAATTCAACAGGCAAGTTTTATTAGAACAGAAGCTAGAAGGAAATCTTTAAAAGTGGAGAAAAATTCAGCTGAGACAGATAAAAAGGGTTTGTAAACAAAACTGCCCCTTTCTGCTCTGCTCTTTCAGGGTGGTAACCTTCTTTCAGGCTTGCTTTTTAACAACTCAGAGGTCTTCCTCAGAGAGCTCTCTGCAGGTTGCTCAGTGTCTTTTTCTTCCCATTACATCTGAGGTATGGCTGTGTGGCTGTTTCAGGTAATGTCAGTTTTTGCTGGCTCCTGTGACTCTGTCCTTGGCTATGGGGTCTCCATGCTGACCTCTCACACTCCCTTGCTGCATCTCTCGGCCTACTCCACCCAAGCAGGCTAGATGCTTTGCTCCTGCCAGACTGCATCCTTGACCCCAGAAGATCCACCCGACCCATTTGTACTCTGTGTAAACATAAATATTTACATGCAACCAGCAGCAAAGCAGTCCTCACCCACAACAACATGGGACTTAGTTCAAATGAAAGGAGAGATTTGCTGAATGAACTAAATGATGAGAGGACAAATCTATAGTACACACCCAATCTTGTTTTTTCCTACAGACATACTGAGGAGGCAGGAAGCGGATCATGTGGATAAACTGGGATTGCCAGATTAGCAGGTGAAGGGAAGGAGGAGAGAAGGTGATAGTCAGGCCAATATCAGTAAGTGAGTCTAAAGAGAAAAGAGTCATCAGGGTGGAGGAGAAGTTTGTGGTGCTGGTACATGGGAATTAGTGCTACTGAGGGTGAGAGAGTCCAAGGGAAGGGTAGACAGAGATATTGGAGTGCGGAAACACTGCTGTAAAAGAGATGAGAGGCAGTAAGAACAGTATGTCTTGACATGCTGCAATTACTGGAGTGGAAGGACTGAACCAGTGAGATGAGGAACTGTTCAGCTGTGGGTTGTGTAAGTCCCAAGTGTGAGAGCTGAAGGCACCAGGAATTGCTGGGAGAGGTGTTTGTGCAGGGAGGAACAGTATGATGGGGAAGAGAGAAAGTCTGTACTCCTCAGGTGAGGAAGAGGAAGGTGTTTGAGGAGCAGGCAATGGCAGAGAAGAAGCTGGACAGGCCTGCTATGGTATGTGTATGAGATCTGAGATGAGAGCAGGTGGTCCTGTAAGGGAGAGATGCTTCATAGGAACCTTGCTGCATGTTCAGGTAAGAAGAGCAGTGTTGGGTAAAGCTGAAAGGTCTGTAAAGTGTTGGCCATCAGCTGTCAAATACCTGTATGTACTACAGACATGACAAGCCTGCAGCCATGTTTCCTTGTTGTTATCCTTCTCCACAGCAGCCTTATTTTCTGTCATCTGTATCTGTCATGTCAGGGAGGGAAGTAGCTGGTGGGATGAATTTCAGCAGTAATGAAATCGATTTTGGAAACAAAGCTAGACCAAGGTGAATGCTGTGGCTATGTTCAATTTATGCTTACACAGGTATCCTGTGCCTGAGCGTTATCAGTGTCAAAACACCTGGGGGAAGAGCTAGCACCTAACAAAGAGAAGGCCACCCAGTTTGGGAGACTAGGATGACCTTATGAAAAGCCACCTGAAAAACTGTGTTGGGACAGCATGCATCTGGAGAGGAGAGACAGTTCTTTAGGAAACAGCATGTTGGATTCAAATTACAGCAGTCTGTTTTTGACAGCAGGTTCAATAAACCAGATTGATCCACCTCCACCCAGCCCAGCATGCAGTCAGAGCACTATGTTTTAATACTCCTTTGTAGTTACAGTTATACCCACCCCCAAGGTGAGGTCAGCTGGATTTATTGCTTACTGAGAGTGAAATGAACACTTGGAGATTGAATAATTCTTTCTTTTTCAATGTTAAGGTCTATTGTGCACACCTTTTCTGCTGTTATTCCTAGTGAAGATGTATACACCTCAGTTGACTTGGGCATTTAGTGACTCTTTCAGAGAGCTGTCAGATCAGCACACCTAGGCAGAAGACTTCTCCCAGTTCTTCTCATATACTCAGATCTTCTGTAATAACTTGTACCATTCCTGTCAATAAATATCAGCACCTCTTCGGCCCGTTGGTACCTGTTGCTTAGCCTCTCCTTGAATTCAGATGGGAGTTTTGGTTATTTCTGGTCTGACTCCAGGATCATGTTTAAATGTGGTCTGTACTGCTATTTACAATGGATTTACCCGGAGCAGTGAGTAGAATTAATGAGAGACCTGAAAACTGCCTTTGGGTCCAAGGATCTACAGGAAAGGCTTAAATGAATTTGAGTAATGTGGAATTCTTAAATACACTCCTGAGATTTACACAGTGATATTTTCCCCAGCGTTTGTGGTGCATAACTTTATAGAGTGGTAGACCCTACATTTCTAAATGTTCCTTGAGTTATATTAAATATATTGGGCTACTACAGCTCAACAGAGGGTGATCACCTAGTTCTACAATTCTAGTATCTGCTCACAGGTGATCCATTTAAAGCTTCCAGGTGGCTGTCAATGAACTGAAGTAATGATGTGGCTGGTTAAACTGTTTGTGTGCACATTTTATATTGATCTGATATTCTTGATTCAGTACCAACCACCACAATAACGTGAGTGTACCTTTGTGGACTTCTAAAAAATGTAAGGGTTAAAAAACCTCAGATACACACACACTAAACCAAAAATAGCTGGCAGTTTAAAAAAGTAGGTGAATATAGTGGAGCATAGTAGAAGCCAAACTGATGACTTCATTTCATCATATGGAGACTCAGTCTAAAGACTTTAACAGTTAAAAAGACATGAGAGAAGGTAATGTTCCATACTGGTACATTAAACCTCTTCTTTACGTTTCACTTACTGAGTTCTCAGTTTTTGCAGTGACTGTATTCAGATCTGAAGGACTTCTACTTCTTAGCAGGGAAGAAAATGATAGAAACGCTTTGTCTGGGGAGTGTTGTGGGTGAAAAAAAGCTTAAGTTGTCTGTATGTGGGGAGTGAATGTGCAAAGTTGAGCTTTTGAACACTCAAGCAGAAGCCTGCTACTTGCCAGCAGCAACCAGTATGAGCTGGATTTAAATTTTGATAATCTGGACTAAACTGAAGTGGCATGGCCTGAATCCTCCAGTTAATACAGAGAGATGAGAGAGAACCACCAATATGGATGGTCATCACTTGTTGATCTGCACATAGACTATTTAAATTGGGAAAAATTTCATTTGGGGGGCCTGGGAAGAAGAGGCCAAAAGAAGGGTTCCCAAAAGGAAGTGGTTTCAGGAAGAAGGAAGGACTCTGGAAATAAGAAGGTGAAGGTCTTGGCTGGAGGAAAGAACTTGAAAGTGGAAGAAGACTTAGAGATCAGATGCGTGGAGATGAATGCTAGGGGATGCCCAGGGACTTTATCTCCTAACAGCTGAAATAGTTTACTGCGAGCAATGGAACAGCATGAATAGACGTGATTTTCTGCCTGACCTTTCCAGACCAGCATTGACCAGGGAAGGGAAATCAAGATCTAGTTGATGTAATGTTGTGGTGGGTAGTAAGCAAGAGAGTGTGTAAAATAATCAAGTAGAGTTAAAACAATAAACATGTTGTTTCATAAATAAACCCCAGTACCCAGAGCCACTATAGGTTGTTGTTTTCTCTGTCTTGCCAGGGACATGGAGAAACTGTGAAAAAATGAGATCAACTGATACATGAATTCTGAACCTTAGTCTTCTCAGGGGAAGCAGAGTGCAAGTACTGAGGGGCTCATATGTGTAACCACATTCTGCACCATATAAAAAGTATTACAGAAAGTCTGGGACCTCAATGCTGACAAATTCACATTCCGTAGGGTTTGACTGTATGCAGACTTCAGGATTTGCTTTCTGCTTCCTTGTAGAAGAACATAATATATGAGAGTGAGTAAGAATTGCTTAAGATCAAATGTAGAAGGAAATCCTAAAGCTATATACTTTCCTTTCAGTGGTCATAACTCCCATCTGTATTACTCCATGGTTAACGGAAAGTAATTCCTTTGACTTCAGTGGAGATTTTCCTGATCTGAATGTCTGAGTGAGGGATGTCTCACGTGCATAAACCATATTATATATCTGAGAGCCTTGGGATTTCTTTTGCATTGTTACATCTGTCATTTTTCACGGTTTCTTCTTTTCAGTTGGCAAAAGCCACTCCACATAACCCTTTTGTGTCTTCTGGTGTCATGCCACAAATATGTAGGTTTCATTATTTTTTTGTGTATTATTTCATCTTTTCTTAGTGCTTGGTTATAATGTCCAAGAACCCCAGTTAAGATTTAAACTTCAAAGAATGAAAGCACAGATTTGAGGACAGTCCCTAAACAGAAAAAGGGAGAAAATTCTTCCCAAAAGCCAGATTAGACAAGAAGTCAAGAGATACAGGAATAAAATGACAATTGCCACAAGCCAGACTGAGAGAGACCTTGGAAGAAATATTAATAGGAAATAGCAAAAGATTCTTCAACCTTAGAAACCAAAAAGAGCAACAACTAAAGAATGGTTTGCTGTATAATGAGGGAGAGAGGAACATAATCCAAGCATAGCTAAGAGTTGAACTGAATGGTTTGTGCTGGGATTTAGCAGGCCTAGGATGTTGACCATTAGAGCAAAAGCAAGATGGCTGACAGCTGTTGAGGTTATGGAAATAGAAATTACCACTTTCTAGATAAGAACCCAAGGAGCTTAATACTTTCAAGTCAGGAGACCAACTAATTTCCACCCCACAGTGCTGAAAGAGCTGGCACATGAAATTGCAGGACTGCCAGTGAATATTTTTAATAAACCTCAGGGGAGAATGGATATGACTACAGAATAGCAAATGCAGTACCTTTATTTAAGAAAGGGGAGAAGAAGTGATGTGGGAAAGGACAGGCCATTAATCTCACCTCAGCTGCATGCATGGCTTAGAACAAAGTCTGAAGGAAGAACTAATTAAGACACATGAGAAAATGGGCAATCGGATAAAGAGCAACGTGGCTTTACCACAAGTAAGCTAAAGAAAAGGCAGGCACCTGGCTTTTTTCTGTCTTAAAGTGCTCAAAAATTTGAAAGAGTACTTCCAAGCACCTGCTCACTGGAAAAGATTCTTAATTATCACTCTTTACCAGCTCAGAGTTTACAGTGGTTGTGCTCAGCATTTCCCTCCAGACTTCCCTGAAGTTTCGTGCTGAATAAACCGATCTTTAGTAGTTATTTAAAACATAGCTGTGGTCTCTTCCCTGCGCAACAGACACTAAAAGCTAGATGCAAAGCTGAGGCTTACTATGATATTACAGTATTTTACATGATTGTTTCTGCAGTATTTTATTTTTAATGTTGATAATTGCTTTGTGTATCTGAAGCTAAGTGTCCTTGATTTGAAACAAGGACACTGTGTACTGAACCAGTCAAAACATTAAAAAGAAATTTTAGCGGGGTTTAATTTTGCTTCAGAACAAAACCACAACAATCAACATTTTTCAAATGCTTTTTAGGAGCAGCCTTCAATCTACATTGTTATGAACAATCAGTTGGTCAAGTAAGCAAAGCGAAGAGACTTTTTCTGTGAACGTTATGCAATATAATTATAGTATCTCAGAATTACTTAGAATGTGTTCACACTAGGGCTATTTTTATGATTCTTGTGTAGTGTAGAAAGTTATCAGGGAAAGTTGGATTGCGTTAGGTTAAGTGCTATCTCAGCCTGATTCCGTTATCCAGTTCAGTTCAGGTATCTACAGTACAGACACACACGGTGCCACTTTGGCAACCTTGGCTGAAGCATGGGTGATTGTACTGGATGTCATGCTGAATCATATGCAACTTTTCTGTTTCTTTAAATTGCTAGATCTGTATGCAACAGTAACTGCATATACTGATAGAGATATGCAAAGTAAAGGAGCAAAATTCTTCTTGAAAATTGCTGTAATCAGCAATATATGCTTAAAATGTGTTTCCTTTAAAATGTTAGTTTACAGTTTTTATTCTGTATATAAATGATCCTTATACATTTTGAGCTGCTTAGGATATTGCTTCATCATAGAAAGTTAATTGTGAGATCCTCATAGCCATTAAAGTTTTTGATTCTGAAGACATTTCTGATTAGCTGCAAGTTGTCTTACAGACCACCAAGAAACAGGAAGGGTGTTGCTGCTTGTAGGTAGGGGAAAAGAGCAGTGGTGACCTTCATCTGCTGTCTACCTAATGAAGCAGCAAGACTTCCTGAGAGGCTTTCAGAAGGATTTGCATGTGATGCTTGTATGTGTTAGATAGGCCTGGCTTTTACATCTAACTCCTGCTCTCTGGAGATGAAGTATGTCAGAAAATGCTAGACACCAAGGAACAGGACCAGTACTGCCCAAAGGCCATGCTAAGCCAAAGAACTATGTGTTATGTGTCTGTCATTCAAAAAAGCTTGCAACGAGGGAGAGAGGAACATGGAGAAAACACTTGCTTGTTCTTGGTAGAAAGCTACAAGCATAGCAATTAAGCGGTAATTCAAGCTTCCTGATCATGCTAGAATCTAGTAACAGTCAGGAAAATTGCAATCTACTTGGATCTCAGGCTATGCAACTACACATGGTAAGGTGATTTTTCCTTTTTTGAATTTCAGTTTTGAATTTCATTTTATGTTATCCCTTACAGTCTGCTGAAACATATTTCTGTAGTTCTTGAACTCAGACTTTGAGTCCTGTTTGTCTTGCTGAGAATGTATACGTTTCTTGTTTTCAAACACCTGCAGGAAACTAAGAATTTCCCTAATTTTAGTCTTTAATCATTTCTGTGCATGGTACTTCTTAGTTACATTTCTCCTGTCTTTTAGTCTCACTGCTCTTGCAGGCCTCTTTCTGCTCTTCTCAAGATTAAATTTGGCTGATGAAGATAAAAGAATTAGGAAACAGGTAAGAACAACAGGATATTCCCTTACCCCCCACTACAAACATAGAAGTGGACAGAATGCATACCACTGCATGTGTGTGAGAGCTTCAGAAAATACTTATTTTCCATACTTAGCACAGCTGACCATGTGCTTCCAAATATAAATCTGATAGAGAAGTATTTCTTTGTGTGTAACTGAGGATGATGCATAAGGAAGAAAGGAAGTGTAGAAAAGCAGTATGTCTCTAGTCTGCTGCAGGTATATCAACTGCATGTGTTTTGGGAAAAGTACGGCAGTGCATTGATGTTCCCTTTTTTTCTTTAGGTGGGCAGATTTAGAAGAGTTGCTTCCTGGGAGATTATATTCAGATATATGAAGATCTCTGAGACTTATGTAAATTTTAGGTCACCTTCATTTTTACAACCCTCTTATTCAGTCCAGATTTTATTATCTTTTGATGTTGATGTTTTCTAAAACAGACCGAGAGCTGGGTGAAAACTTGTGAGTCAATTCTCATTAACTTTGGAGATGTTCAGATATGAACCAGATTTTGCCTTGAGCTAAATTCTGACCAGATTTTAAGAAAAATAAAATAGTAGCTAATGCTCTCTGTCATTACATTCAATACTTAGGGTGATTGGCAGCACAATTTAAAACACATCATTATGTACTAGTTAGGCAACCTACATACTGATAATCTGGATATTGTCAGGTGGCTTTTAAATTCATTCTGACTTTAGAGCTGTTACTGATTTCAGCAATATGTAAAGTATTTAAGGTGGAAAAAGGGATGAAGATACAATATTACCTTTTGTGGTAGGTTGACCCTGGCCAGCAGCTACACACCCACAGGGTTGCTTGCTCACTTCACTCCTCCTCCCACCCCTGCAGGATGTGGGAAAGAACAGGAAGATAAAAAGTGAGAAAACTCATTGGTTAAGATAAAGACAGTTTAATAGGTGAAGGAAAGAGGGAAAACCCCAAGAACTGCAAGGGCAAGCACTAATACCTATTGGGCACCTATTGTCAAGGGCAACCTTAAGAAGCAGATATTTGTGTAGTACCCATCTCTAACTTTTTTTTCTCTTAAAGAGTCCTTGTATTGTGTCAAGAAAACACATACTAGATTTCTAAACCCAGTGAGTAGTAAAAATGCCCTTGTATGCTTTGTTTTTAGATTGCCTTGTCTTTCGTTGTACCTCTTTGTGCATCTTTGTAACTTGAGAGAGGATTTCAGATGTGCCCATTTAGAACATTCAGTCCCCCTTGACAAATCATGCTCTGATTCACTTCATGAAGAACTTACTTTTAATGGTAACTCTCTGGTCTGCTGTGAGATAGCTGGAAGAAACATTGAGGCCTTTAGATTCATATCAGTCCAAACCTCCCTGAAACCCTTTTTAAGATATGTGCATATGTATCACAGAAACACAAGTATTTAATGTCCTGGGTTTGTAACTGGGCATTAGCTTAATATCCAGTATGACTTTACAGAAGACCATAATCTGAAAAATAAAGAGACATTGAAATAATCCATGTAGTTAGTTTACAGTCCAGTACTAGATTGATTTTTATTGAATTACAGCTTTGCATACAGTCTACAAACTAAACAAGTTTATCTAAGTGGAAAAGAGAAAGTATAGATTAAAACATGGAAAATTAAATATGGCTAATAAGTGCAGCGTTTTGATGTTTTTGTTTAGTATGGCTGATAAATTATTGCTATAAAGGTATGAAAAATGCAGAGGTTTTCTCACGATACCTGAACTTACGTATTCTGATTTTGCTGTGAACATTTAGGCATTTAATGGTCTTTTTCTTTAGCTATTCACAAGAAAAACAAAAAAAATATTAAAAATGTAATTTCTTAGTTTCATGAACACTGGGAATGAAGAGTAGCTTCTACTGTATGACAAGTAAAATCTCCTTGCTATCAGCTGAAAGAAAGATTCATACTAAATTACTAATTTCTCTTCAGACCTGTGTGTTGACTTAGTGGTAAAGTTTCACTTAAAATAAGCCTTGGCACAATATGGCCCATGCTAAGAAGTGTGTGAAAGACAATGCACCCAAACAAATGTTTGTTTGAACTGTTTCCAGTGCATGTAAGAAAGGAATGATATAAATTCAGTTTGGGCTATGAGCAAACCTGATTAAAACTGATGAGGTTAGAACTGGAATTAGTATATCTAATCACTGGTAAAATATTTTCTTAAAAACATAAGGATCATACTGTGGCAAAAGCTATTGAGTTTAAGCCATAAGGGAGATGATACAAGGATGAAACTCAAATTTGTCCTATAGTTATAACTGTGCTGTAGCTGGGTATTGGGGCTGTACTTGTATGCACATCTAGTGCATAAGTTATTAATTCCCTGTGTTGTCCAGGATCTCACTGATGTGTCTGCCTAGGTGTGACAATCAGTTGGTTTGAGACAATGAGACTTGAGACAAGGTGATTTCTGAATCGTAACCACCTTCTCAACAATGTATTTGACTATTTGTTACAACAGCTTTTCAGGCAGGAATTTCAGAAAGTCCTGGAGGTTCCCCCAAGCACCTACTGCTGAGTCTAGATCAATTTATGTATTGTAGTGTGCTGATGTTAATCAACATCAGAGCTGAGTGGAGAACCTGGCCATATTAGAGAGCCTAAGTGGTGTCTACTGCAGAACTGACCAAACTGGACATAGGTAAGACACTTGTAAATAGTCAGTAGAAACTGATCAGAAATGGTCACGTAGGACAGTCTCTTGTACATAGCTAAGATAAATAGGAGAAGCTTTGTGCATAGGGTAGGATAGTAAATAGTGATGCATCATGCATGGACTGGAGCAGTCAAGTACAACCAGGCGAGATGGATATAAGAAATCAGCTGAAGAGAAGTTCAGGGTTTCCCCTAATTCATCTGAAATCAGCGTTGGAAGGACACTATGAATAAGTCTCATTGTCAGTCAGAGAGCAACTATTCAAGAGGTTTGATTGCCCATGTAAGCATTACCCTATGTAAAATTCTCATTAAAGTAGGGTGTTTTTTTTTTAAACACTATGATTGCCTATGTGACAATACTGATAGGTATTGCATCATAATCCATCACAATGAAGTGAGGGTTTTTTGCTACTGGATGCTATATGGCTGTAGAAATATTTACCCAGGATAGTATTGATCACTTGACTAACTGCATGCCTAGCATCAGTGGAAGAATGATCAATATTTGCTGAATCCCCAGGGTCCCAATGGCTATTCTGAAACCAAATCACCTAATAGAATTTGCTGAATAAAAGTTACATTATTTCATTCTGAAAATCTTATTCTACCATCATTCAGGTTTTCTAGTGAGTAACAGGTTTGTTATTAGTAGCTAAAGCCCTCAGAGAATGATGATTAGTCTTTGAATGCTAACCACCTTCAAAAAGTAGGTGATGGATAGCTGGCAAAACTGTGACAAGGAGGCCTATTTGTTACTGGAGTCGTTCTGCAAACAAAGCCAAAAAGGCATTAGAAAGATGTTAAACAGCAACAGAAAGTGGAGAGTGGATGGTAGAGCCAAAGGAGTACAAATCCAGAACAGACTGATGCCAGTCAGAGAGGGACCTGGGGGTGTTGATTGATAGCTGGCTGAACATGAGCCAGCAGTGTGCCCAGGTGGCCAAGAAGGCCAATGGCATCCTGGCTTGTATCAGAAATAGCGTGGCCAGCAGGGACAAGGAAGTGATCTTACCCCTGTACTCGACACTGGTGAGGCTGCACTTTGATTACTGTGTTCAGTTTTGGGCCCCTCACTACAAAAAGGACATTGAATTACTCGAGTGTGTCCAGAGAAGGGTAACGAAGCTGGTGAAGGGTCTAGAGCACATGTCGTACGAGAAGCGGCTGGGGGAACTGGGGTTGTTTAGCCTGGAGAAGAGGAGGCTGAGGGGAGACCTCGTTGCCCTCTACAGCTACCTGAAAGGAGGTTGCAGAGAGATGGGGATGAGTCTCTTTAATGAAGTAACAAGTGATAGGACAAGAGCTAATGGCCTCAAGTTGCGCCAGGGAAGGTTTAGACTAGATATTAGGAAGCATTTCTTTACCGAATGGGTTGTTAGGTGTTGGAATGGGCTGCCCAGGGCAGTGGTGGAGTCCCCATCCCTGGAGGTGTTTAAGAGCTGGGTTGACATAGTGCTTAGGGATATGGTAGAGTTGAGAATGGTCAGTGTTAGGTTAATGGTTGGACTAGATGATCCTCAAGGTCTTTTCCAACCTTGATGATGATTCTGTGATTTACAAAACTAATCAAAGAAGTTGAACTAAATTCTTTTATATGCTGTAATGCTAGCTTCATGGGTAACAAAATAGGGAATGATTGCTTATTCATAGACATTAATTTGATTGAATTACTATTAATGACACCTGAGAGGGAGGTTTTTATTACTGGAGTAAAAATGATAATCAGGAAGTATCGAGTGAGGAAAATTGGAGAGAAAGTGTCAAATTGCATTAAAAATGGCATGTCCTGTTGCCAAAGGACTGGTACCTCAGAGAAAAATCATGTTCAGCGCTTACTAGTTTATCAAAGCTGAAAGTGTTATTCACCATACAAACTGTATTTGGGCAGAAAAATAGGAATGGTAATTGGGAACTATTTACAAATATTTCAGTGAATGTTTACAAATCCATGATCTAATCCATGATCAAGATACTAGGCATGAGAAGTGCTTGTGTTAAAGAAAAATGACATGGCTAGACAGCAAATGAAAGCAAGCTTAACATCTTGTTTCCCTGGCCAATGGACAGATATTAGCAATTTTAAACCAATCTGTACTTCCTTTAGTTCACTTCTTGCTTATGTAATTTCAGAAGTTCAGTTAAACATAATTAACTTCATGAACAGACTGCTAATACGTTAGCACTCTCTCAGGGACAGCAGGGGCCTAAAACAATATAAATAAAAACTTGAGTCACACCCCCTCAGCCCAGTTTTTCATGGGTTTACACAGCATCATGTGCCTGGACCCCTGTTCTTTACTGAGTCTGTGTTCAAATGGATACTGGAGTCCCAGCTCTTACAGAGGGGAGAAGGGGAGGAGCAGGTCAGAAGGTTCTTCAACAGCAACTGTTAAAAGGAAAATATTCTGTATCTACAGATCTAAATAATTTTCAAAGAGCCTTCCTGGGTCATTGATGTTGGTTTTTCAGGAAGTTTTCAAAATCATGGTAAAATTCCCTGAAATGAAAGAAAACAAGTTTGCAACAATTAAATACACTAAAAGAGGCCATTCTTGGTAGTTCTTGGCCTATCAGTCTAGCATCAGGCCTGGACAAAATAGTCTAGACAGTATAGACCCTTATAGAAATGTCTGTTACTATTGTTACTATTGAATCTAAAGCATTGATCATTTAATGGCAATATAATTAAACTTTGATAAGACATTGCATTAATACTACACAACTTTCTCATTAGGAATAAAAATGACACAAAATCCAATTGTTATACAATATATGGATGAAAAATAGCTAAGTGATGTGTCTCAAACCTGAACTGTAAACAGGAAGAAATTACTCCTGTCTGAAATCTTTCCTATTTCTTTGTCTCTAGAATTGGCTTAACAAGAAGGCATGTAGCACTGGTGAAATTTAAAGTGATGCAAGTATTGGGAATATGGCAATTGCTGGAAGAGAGAAGACACGGGACGTAGAATGACATGAATTGTTTTGGAATACTGAAAAGGGCAAAGAAAACTGTCTTTAAGTGTGAAATTCTTCCTGTGAAGGTAATGACAGTAAGGATGGAGAATTATCTTCTGGCAACTGATGTTGGAAAAGTCTTGAAACTCCTGTGGATTATCACCCAGGTGTGAAATGAGTGCAATGTCATGACCACAAGTCTTTCACTGTATACACAGGGAATTATCAAACATTTGGGGTACCTCATCTGTACATTTGGTACATATGGTCACTAATGGACTAGAGTGGAAATGAATACTGACCCAGCCAAGGCCAGACCTGAAAGCCACTTGTCTGACTTACTGCATTTCGCTGTGCCACCATGGTGCCGTTAGAAGGTCTCTACGCTCTTCCTATGGGAGGTATGGATGCAGAATACAAGAAATGATATACTAATAAGAAGTCCACACCATATGGCTGTTTAGTCAGTCAGGTATGACAATAACAAAGTCAGGAGTCTGGAAGTTGAAGGTGACAAATTCAGAGGTGAAATAAAACATATGAACAGGGAGGATAATTAACTTTTCTCTTAACATGACAAGCATGGTGGTTGTCTGCCCACCTTCAGGGACTTTAAAAATGAATGTGGTTCCTCCTCAAAGTGCACATGCTTGTCCAAGCAGGAACATTTCAACAGAGTCCCATTGCTTACCTTATGCACAAAGCCAGTCATAGACCACAGCAGTCCCTACTGGCATCGTGATCTGGGTTAGCAACCTCACAAGTAAAAAATTAAAAAAAAAAAAAAGTTGTCGTACTGTTGTATTGACTCCTACAACCACAGAGTTGGGATCAAGCACACCTTTGTGAGTCTCCCAGTAAGCAAAGTAAGCTGTAGCGTATCAGAAAACATTCAAAATGCTCCACATGTGAAAAAGAAAGGGTCTTGATTAGCCTCAGAAATTTCATCAGTGGCAAATTATCAAAAAGTAAAAAAGTACAGCAAGACAACTTGCATAATTTACATTCTTCAAATGGGTTCGCTTTAGAAGGTTAATATACGATACATGGAGACCCCACAGGCATAGTGTCCTATCACAGAACATTATCAAATGCCAGATGTGACAGCCCGTGAGACGAAGGTCAAGAATTTATCATCCTTTCATTAAATAATCAGAATGGAAATCAAAGAACAATAAAAGGGAGAAAATCAGCAGCTGCAATGGCAGCAAGATTAAAACTAGCTCTTTCAGAAGGATTACTGTTAAAGTCCTCTAAATTTTAACAGTAAATGGCAAGCTTGTGTGTTTTTTTAGGGTTGAAAACCCTGAGCTACTTTCTCCAGTGTGATGACCTTTCCATTGTAATTTTCCTTTGAGCAAATTGATAATAGGAAAATGAGAGGGAAGGTAATCTCACCCTGATGTGTTCTGACCATCCACTGTCTTGCTGGATGCTTGATTCTGTTTTCAGATGAGAAAAAAGCTCTTCTTTCATTTGAAAACTCATGAACTATTTAGCTTTAAATCACAGGAGATGCAGCAACTTCAATGATTCCAGGAGTTTGCATTGTATGAATAATTACGTTTTTCCTATGAGAAATTGAAATTATTACTTGGTTTAATATGTTGCTTCTTAGTTCAAGGAGAGGTTTATCTTTTTAAGCTTTATTGTAAAGAATGAATTTTTCATTTACTCTTCCTTTTCCCCTTTCCCCTCGTCCTTCTCTCCTTCCTTTTTATTATGTCATTAAGAGAGCTAGATATATTTTGGCTGCTATGGGCTCAGACACTGTGATACAAAGAAAAGAGGAGTTACCTTCATCTTTGAATCATATGGTGACCAAAATAAATACATGAATTTCATCTGCCTGTAGGCTTTCAGTGATGCTTACAGATGAAATAAATACTAAATCCCTTTCTTTACTGCAGAAGTCAGGAAGCATCCATTTTCCATATAAGCTGCCCTGAGTTTGAATATATATACTGATTATGGCATTAAATTAATAGTGCCACTGTGTCTAAAATAAAGGCAGAGTCTTAGCAATTCTGGCAACAAATCCAGTCTCATAATAATGCAATTATTTTATATATTCTTCCTTTGGTAGGCTTTGATTCTATTTAAAGGAAAATAATATATTCCTCTTCTCTTCTGCACAGCAACAGAGGAAGCTACTAGTAACAGAATGTTCTATTAACTGAACTAATGGAGCAGTTCTTTCTGCTAAACGTGTATAACTCTTTGGAAACACCATGTGCTGCTTGTTCACTTTCAGTATGTTTCCTAATCATTTCAGCAAGTAAGGTCCCTTCCTTCTTTAAGGATATTTCCCTACATCACAGTCTTGAAGCCTCACTTGCTGCTAATTGCAGTGATTGCAAATATGTTGACTCTAAAGCTTGGTGAGTGCTGAAAAGAAATCTGCAAATATTTATTTGACTTAGTAAGCACATTTGCTTTGGCAGTGTTCACACCCCTTGGAGATTTTTCTTTCACTAGCAAGCTCTTAATGGCATGAATGGTTGCAAAGCAATGTATTTTGAATAAATACTGCAAATTTCTGGAAAGCAAATTTCAAAATCAAAATGGTAAATATTATTGCCATAAAACTGGTTGTTAAGCAGACTGTTGGACCTACTGAAGTTGCTGTGCTATCCTGTAGATGAAAAAGCTTGTGAGTTTTCAACAACATGTACAAGAGATCAGTGAAACTGCCAGTTTACACCAGAGAAAAGCTTGACTGCTAAGCCATATCCATAGAGCCATCTGGGCATCATTACTTGAGATGTGCACAGTTTGTCCTTGGGGAAATGAGGAATTTAAATGCCAAAATAAATGTACTGTGCTATAATTTAAAATATAAACTGATCTGTTTTACCATTCTCATCTATCTCTCCTTTTGGAAGCTGCAGAGCCCTGCAGTGATCAGTTTATTAGTGAACCTTTGTGAAAAATAGTGCTCAAAGGATTCCTATCATTTTGTGTCTTCCAAAACTCCTCCAATGTTTTCCTTGCAGGATTTTTGCTGTCAGTCCTACATACTTGAGAACATAACAGTAAGAAAATATGTTAATGAAGTTGAAAGGGAAGAAGGATACTGGTGAGGAGGTAACAGGAAAGGAAGGAAATCATTCTTATTTCTAAAGAACTTTTGTTTTAAAGAGGAAGGGGAATAGATGGATAAGTAATACTTGACTGGTAAATTTCAAACGTACGTACATACATACTGTGAAATGCTGGTAAATTAAGTTAGAATATTATAAAATTCTGAAGTCTATTTTTTTAACTGCCCTTCCACCCTGGTCTCCATTATTTTAAATTTAAAACATCACTGGAAATATTACCCATCAAGGATAAGCATGATAACAAGGCTAAGCATGGGAAATGAAATTACTTTTTTCTTTCAATTCATCTTTAATATATATATTGAAATGTTAGGGCGAAAACCAGAATATTCATTTTCTGCAGCATTTTGTCTTGCAGTGCTCTTTAGGCTCAAATTACTGAATCCTATTCGATGAAGTTATGTAAAAAAACCCCAAATGATAAAAATGTGCTGCTACTCAACCTTACAGAAATTGTATTTCAAGATTAAAGAAAGCGGTTTTCTCTTTTATATGGGTGCAAAATGTAAGATGTTGACAAAGCTCTAGAATGAATTTAAGGCAGAAAAAAAGAGTTACATTCCTTTGGAAAATAGAATGGCTGCCACATAATTTTTCTTTAGATGCTTCCCCTTCCTTTGCCTCAGTCTCTGCTACTTAAAGTTTCCATGTGTTGTTAGACAGAAATCTTGGATCAGTTTATTGTCAGTGTATACAGCTTTCCCCAAAGTATTATAATAAGAAACCAAATCACCTGCAATGTTTGCAAGCAATTTAGTGTTGCTGTGTGTGTATTCAGTGTTTTACAAAATGCAGTTAATTGTTTTAATCGTTTATTTAGCAGTATCTGATTAAACATGCAGACATATCACCATAATTAAGCTAGTTCTGCTCTGAACTTGATACATATCAGCTCTGATGCTGAGGTGTAATAACTGGTAGTTGTAAGCATTAGTTGCACCCGCTGAAAGAAATGGATGAATATCTTGCAGAAGCTTGAAGCTTGGGAGGGGAATTTTTTACCAGGCTTGTAGAAAACTATCACCCTGGCATTAAATGGTGTGAACAACAGCATATACTTCCTTTACAGAACTCTCAAACTAAGAATGTTTCTTCTTTTTATCTTTTTTTTTTTTTATTATTTAAGTGATGTGCAAAATTTTAGTAAGAGGCTCTTTGTCCTGAAGATCATACCTTTGAAGTATACAAGACAGGCAAAGTGTGTCAGAAGGGAAGAACTGTTATAACTAATTTACAGGAAACAGAAGCTCAAAGATGTTAACTTTTTCCAAGATCAGACAGGAGGCTGGAACTGTGAATCAAGGTATAGACCTTAAGGGCAAGATGTTCCTTCTGGATTTGTTTCCTTAAATATTGGAAAGAAAACGTTTGTGATCTCCAGATTTGAAATAGCAGGGATAGTTCTTCCTTTGCAAATCTCCATGGAAACTTGCTATACAGGTTGAAATGGAGACTGCAAAGCAGAAGTAGTGCAGCTTGGGTTGTTTAACTGTAGCAAAGAATTTTCTGTGTGGTAACATCTCCTTAAAAGTGGATTAGGAACTGTGAATAAAGGAAGTGTCTTTGGCAAGGACTAAAGCCAGATTTTTCGTTGTTAGTGAAATATAGCAGCATGGCACCTCTATTGCAGGGTTATCAGATTTTAAAGGCTGCAAACTAGGACAAATCCAGAAGAAAAATCAGTGTCAGAGTAAACCAAATCTGCTTACTGCACCTGTAGGGTAGAACTGAGACTGCATTTGCATAATTTATTCTGTATTTTTATGGATTCCCAGCAACCAGAAAAAGCAGAGAAGGTATTGACTGACAGACTTTTCAAATGGGTACAGCGTTTCCTATACAGAATGAAGGTTTTGAGTTATAAGGGTTGTCTGGCAAACCTTCAACTTTCTTCTGGAGTTCCGGAGCATAACAGACAGACTCAACCTATTCTGGGTGCAGTGCCGCAGAGGACAAATTTTGTAGTTTGTGTCTGTCTAAGACTTCAAGGTGGCATTAGGCATTGTGTTCCTTTTTATGCAAAAGAAATACTTCAGAGATTGATGTTGCTTTCATCTGCCCGTACATGTCTTAATTTAAGTCATAATTTTTAGGACCTAAGAAGTATAAAACTGGGACTTACCTGTTCTAAACTGAGTGTAGAAATTTATTTTGTTTTGAGTTGATGGTGCTGCTTTGTCAGTTCTACCAAGACTCAAACACTTATATATAGTTTATACATATAAGCTACATTGTTTATGTTCGTTGTTATGCTATTACCCTTATATTTTGACCATGAAACAATGGTTAATAAAGTTTTCCTTTAATTAGTACATTTTGATTTAATGTTTTGTAGCTCATTTAAGACATGCAGATTTGTTATTTGCTTATGTTTAGTTTCCTTCTATAACTTACACTTATGTTCCTGTACTGAGAAACAGTGTTAACTGTAAATGCCAGTTTGCTGACGTGCTCCTTTGCATTTGAAGTTATAGAATCATAGAATGGTTTGTGTTGGAAGGGACCTTCAAGATCATCTAGCTCCAACCCCCTGCCATGGGCAGGGACACCTTCCACTAGACCAGGTTGCTCAAAGCCCCATCCAACCTGGCCATGAACACTTCCAGGAAGGGGGCAGCCACAACCTCTCTGGGCAACCTGTTCCAGTGTCTCACCACCCTCACAGTAAAGAATTTCTTCCTTACATCTAATCTAAATCTACCTGCTTTCAGTTTAAAACCATTACCCTTTGTCCTACCTCTACACTCCCTGATAGAGGGTCCCTCCCCAGCTTTCCTGTAGCCCCCTTTAAGTACTGGAAGGCCGCTAGAAGGTCTCCCCAGAGCCTTCTCTTCTCCAGGCTGAACAATCCCAACTCTCTCAGCCTGTCCTCATAAGGGAGGCGCTCCAGCCCTCCAGTCATCTTCGTGGCCTCCTCTGGACCTGATCAAGCAGGCCCATGTCCTTCTTATGTTGAGAGCCCCAGAGTTGGGTGCAGTACTGCAGGTGGGGTCTCACAAGAGTGAAGTAGAGGGAGAGAATCCCCTCTCTCGACCTACTGGCCACGCTTCTATTGATGCAGCCTAGGATACAGTTGGCTTTCTGGGCTGTGAGCACACATTCCTGGCTCATAGTCAGTTTTCCGTCCACTAATACTCTCAGGTCCTTCTCCGCAGGGCTGCTCTCAATCCACTCATCGCCCAGCCTGTATTTGTGCTTGGGATTGCACCGACCCATGTGAAGGACCTTGCACTTGGCCTTGTTGAACTTCATGAGGTTTGCACGGGCCCACCTCTAAAGTCTGTCCAGGTCCCTCTGGATGGATGCCTTCCCTCCTGCGTGTCGACTGCACCACACAGCTTGGTGTTGTCAGGAAACTTGCTGAGGGCGCACTCAATCCCACTGTCCATGTCACCAACAAAGATGTTAAAGAGCACCAGTCCCAACATCGACCCCTGAGAATGCCACTCATCACTGCTCTCCACTCAGACATCGAGCTGTTGACCGCAACTCTTTGAGTGTGACCATCCAGCCAACTCTTTATCCATGCCTAAGAGTGTTCAGAGTAGCAGCTCTGAATTTCCCCTTAAATAATACCATTGTTATTTGCACAGTGTTTCTGATTCTGCAGTTATCTGTGTGTTAAGTGCTAATATTCCTGCATTTAAAATTCATACCTTCAAGTGTTGTTTTATGAAGGAATGAGGTCTTTGTACATGCCAAAGCATGCACAAAGTAATAATGAACATACAATCACTCTAGGAAGCTTGGAAATCACTCTCATTGCAGGAAACTACTTAAAAACATTTTAAGTCCTATATAAATTACCCTGAATTAATGAGATTATCACTGAAGTAGAACTGTCATCCTTACTAATGCTAAATGGAATTATGATTGTTAGTCTAGTACATTGAATAAGAAATCTGCCCATTATAGTTTAAGAATATAAGACACGAAATTCTCCTGATAATACATTCACAAGCAGAGGACCTGTGTAAAAACTGATTAGTTGACTGTCCCCACTGGGAGGGTGTCCTGTGTAGAGATGACATTATGTCCAGGCACAGGTACAATATCACTATGCCCAGCTAACACACCAGTTAGCCTTAAATGGGGTATCATTCCCTGCAAGCTTTGAGGCATGATCAGCTGTGGCGAACTCCTTTGAATTTTAAAGGAGCAGACAACAGTCTTTTTTGTTTTAGGCACACAGACTGTGCAGTAATGGAGAGAAGTGAGAGCAGGCGATAAATGGAAGTGGTCTGAAATACCTGTTTGGAAGAACTCATCTCTCTCCATCAGCAATATGGTGACCCCAGGAAGAGAAGGACCTGAGTTGGGCAGCTGAAGTGGGATGGTGAAATACTCTGCTGCACCCCTTGGCTAAAGCTAGAATTTCCATTGAAACATCCCAGTGAGAGAACAAAATCTTTCAAGCAACTTTACTAGTTCAAGTGAACCCACAGGTTGTGTTACAGCAAGAAGCTTCCAGGCTCTGGACAAGAAACTGCTCTAAGCTGATGCGTTCCTGTTGGAGTCTTCCTGACCATGAGGGAGAGAGAACCCTCAAACCCTGCCGAGTATGCCTGACCCAGCAGTTGCAGGACTTGCAGTTTCTCACTGTTTGCTGTCAGTTACTAAATGATTGAGTTATTCTGTGCTTGTCTTTGCACAGAACAGCTTGAAATTTGACCTCTTATACAGGAAAGGTTTATTTAAGAAGTCAAGAAATAGGAAATTTTAAGATGGAAATTGTGATTCTGCTTTTCTTGGGAATGCTTTTGGGAACACAGCATTACTAAGTGAGAAATAGGGTCAGGAAAAAGCAGAATCTTGATTCTTCTCAATGGCCAAACCTGTGGACATTTGCCAGAAAAAGTGTTTTCCAGCCTGTACATAAACTTTCTCCTATCTCTTCTCACTGGTCTTCCTATCTCTGTTATTCTACAGTTACTCATTTCCAACAGAGAATCCTCCATCAGGAGCAGCTGCTACTTTTATTCCATGGACCTCACAACAGTTCTCTTTTTTTTTCCCCTTTTTCTTTACAGATGGGTTAGGGTTTTTTGTCTAGCATTGCAGCTGTTGATATTTCTCTTTATGGGAAATTTCTTCGGCCTTTTTTTCCATCTCATGTTGGTTTTGTGGTAACTTGCCCAGAGTGGGAGTTGGAACAAATTCATTTTCCTGAAATGTAGTTATGGGAGGGCTGCACCAGAAGATGAGAGAGAATATGAGAGGATCTCCATTACTGTGTTTATAGCTACCTGTCTCTATTGATCATTAAGTAATCTTGCTGGAAGTATGACTTCAATTTTCTTTTTTCAATGTGGATTAAGCAGTGTTGCCAACACACATTTTTCTCTGTCAGACTTTACAGTAAGAATGTGGCATGCAAAAGTTTGAAAGCCATCTCCTCAGATTGCTGTTTAAAAAGGACTTCTGAATGACTCAATTGGAGATTTCATGCTTTCTGGCATTGAAAAATTAGAATTTAGCACTTTCAGCTGACTTAAAAGGCTGCAAAAAGGACAAAAGAATTCAGCTGTTTGAAAGTAAAAAAAAGAGTAGAGAGTGGTGGGGAAAGGGAGATACTTGCTTTTGAAATCCTTGAATTTTAACTCCCATTTAGCATACCATGCATTGATAAAAAAAAACCCACCCCCACCACCCCCACCGAAAAAAGAAACCACCTTCTCTCTACCTGGTTCAGGGTAGCGCTGAAGGCAAGGCAGTTGGATATTTTCTGAGGTCAGCAGTACCCCAGGCTTTTCTACCAACCTGGACTAAGCATCTACACATACTAAAAGAAAACAGGTGAAAAATAATTCAGAAGAAACAGGCAAGTGCCTGCAGAAACTGAGATTTGGAAGTGGAGCTTGAGCAGTCTATAAAAAATGTCTAAAAACAAAGGGCAACATCTTAAAATCAGTGGGAGGAATAGTGTGTGTCCATGTTTTGCCAGGGATAGCTGTGGGACTTTCTGTACTCTGAATGTCTCTGCTGGTTTGGATCCATGGGACACTTATTTCTAATGTTTCTAAGGCCAGAGCCTAGTGCTCTATGTAGGAAAAACAGGCAGCAAATGATCAGAGGTGGCAAAATGTCTGTGATATTGTTAGCCAGACACAGATCCCCAGTGCAGCAAGGTAGGCATTTGGATGCCTCGCCATGGGGAGGGAGAGCTGGGCTGTGGATGGGTGGCTGGCTTGCAGGAGGGGTGCCAGCTGGTATCCCCTTTCTGCACATCCCTTTGGCTGGCTGGGTCTCCATCCCACTCTGCCTTCCCCCTGTGCCTCGGCTGCGAGAGTAGTCCCTTGGTATAAGGCAGGTTCCTCAGCCATCTTCTGCAGCTACATGGCTGATGCTGGCTGGGCACACTAGCAGTTACTTGGTTCCCTTTAAACTAGCAGATGCACTGAAGAACTGCTACAGGGAGATACTGTCTGAGCATAATTTGTGGAAGTTCAGTGACCTCCTTTGTAGGACTGTGCACCACATCCCTCACGGGAACTGGAGCATCTTACTGGGGCACGATTTATCACTGGGAGGAAGAGCTGAGCTCTCAAGTGCTGGGGTGTTTGCAGCCACTTGGTTTGTGTTGATTTATCAAGATTTTAGCATCATTACTCTGTTTGGTATTACAAAGCTGAGTTATGACACATAAAATTCTGTAGGAAACATGGGAAGTAAAAGATACTTCATCCAAGGGGAAGCAGCATGGGAGGGACTTCATTTTCAAGAGCTATGGGAGCAAGAGGTTGCAGCGCTGACACCCCTTGCCATCAGATGTCTGTCTTGCAGCTTGCAGCAGGCTCCAGACAGTGCAGCTGTCTGTTTTTATGGTGCTGCAGTTCACGTGTGAAAATCACAGTAAATTGTTGGTCCTTCCTCATGTTCCCCCTGCAGTTAGGGTTTTCTGTGACTGGTTTCTGTGGGATCACTGACTTGTGGAGTTGTGAGGCTCTGTGGGGAGAGGCTTAAGGTGTCAAGTATGTGTGCAGGAGGCATACCTACCCTTCAGGGGTTCCTGGAGAAAGAGCTGCCCTGTCTGCTCTGCTCTCTCTGTAAATAAAATAAAATAAAATCAGAAACTTAGGTGGTAGCCTCCTGGTAGTGAAATAAGAATTATTTAGTAAGTAACAGAAAATTCTACTTCAGTGGTAGCATTTCAAGAGGATGATACATGTTCTCCACTTAAAGTAAAATGGTTGACTCATGTCTTTCACTCCTGCATGTTCCTCAGCTGGTATTTATGTGTGATGTGCATATGCAGCACCTCTGATCCAGCTGAGAGATGCCAGGTTCCAAACCAAACTCCCCAAACAGCTGAAAACTATCCTGAGGTTGAGGCATGCTTCTTTTAGGTCTTTCAGGTTTATTTTAGTTTCTTTTCATTTTCTTGAGGTTTTTTTAGGTTTCAGATTTGGTTGATTTTGCTGAACAGCAATAAAAAAATGTTCTATCTGCCTTCCAATAAACAAGAATTAATGTTTAGAGCACAAAGAAGTGTTAGCAATCTTTCCAGAGCTATCTCAGTGCAGTATATGTAAGAAAAATGCTAGTCAAAGATTAGAGAATATATAAAGAAAGATTAAACCTGCCCTCACAAAAGAAATGTTACAGGTGAAAGAAAATATGAGAAGTTATGCAACTTGCTAGTAAAAATCCAAAGCTTGTAGAGACGAAACAAATAATGTCAAACCATTGGAAGTTATAGTAAATGCACAGGTTATTTCAGAAGGACAGGTCCACTTGTAAATTTGGAATAGGCAGTTTCTTTCATATTGCAAGAATGAATGAGAGAGGCAAGAGTGGCATGAGATCAAAGGGCATTTACAGGATGTACTGAACAAACGAGGGAGAGACAGGCAAGGCAGAAAGCAGGATCAAAGGACACTAATGATAAAGAATCTCTGCTTGCCATCTCCTATAAAGAAACATGGTGAGTCAGCAGAAGTTCAGAGAGTATTAAAAGAAAAAATCTAAAAGGAGATCACATTAGAAGAAAGCTACATGTATTTCCTGACCATCAGAGAATGAAATAATAATGGGATGTGGGTGACATTCATGCACAACTTTGTTGAGTGCAGGTGTCTTTAGCTTTCAAACTATGGATTTAAAAGCCTTTAAGAGAGTAGTCTGAAAGAAGCTAAAGCATCTGGCGCATTAAAGGATGGTCTTATTACAGGGCTTGGTGGAGCCTTGTCGAGAGTGCTTTAAGTTCGGTTCTGTTCCCAGCTAATGCCCCACTGTCAGCAAACAGAAATGGTGCACGTGCTCATTTTTTGTTCTTTTGTTTTTCTCTGGGGCAATGACAGAAATATTATTACTCTTGTCTACTTCTGGAAAGTAAAGCCAATTCTGACAAGACTAATGGTTAGCTGCGGGATGTGCCATTGAATGACTAGTGAAAAGAAGCTTCAAATTGTACTCTGGAAACACACTTAAGGATATCACTTGATTAGAATAATTAGGAAATTGCCTAGTATAATATTTAGCACTTAAGTAATATTTGTCATCCATCAGTCTCAAAGGACTTCATGCATAGTATATGCAGTATCCTTATAGTACCCTTACTGCTGTTTTTCAGAGGCCTATTTGTGCCCGAGTCTGTGAGTGATGAGTGCAGGGCTATGCCACAAATCCATCAGAAAGACAGGAATGCAACTCCCACCTGAGACTTGAAAGAGAGGACGGAAATGAGCCATTTCAGACAATTCACAGTAGTGCATTATATATAGCCTAGAAGGAGCATTGTTGTAGGGGAGCATTACTAACTACCTCTAGAATGAGGAAAGGTAAAAAAACCAGTGTGACAATTCTTCCCTGAAACACATATTTCAGTATCTTTATGCCTCTCTCTATCACAGGCCCTACAAACAGTGTAGTACACGGTCAGTATGGCACGGCAGGAGAGAAGAAACTTCTCAGGAAATTCATTGCACCATTCCTTGAAATAAAATGTATGTTTTCCATTGCCTTGGGAGATTGATGGGAGAGGTGCTCTTGCCACCAGCATCCATACGTAGAAAATCCTGCACAGGGTTTCTCTTTACAGTATGTATGTATGAGAAATGGGCATGGAACAGGCAGTAACAGCGAGAGGAGGGACTTACATTGCAAGGTGCTGGGTTAGCTCCTCAGCTGGTGTCAGTCCGTGCAGCTGAGGATCTTCTTGTCTCTCTCGTACTAAATTCCACTAAATCTTAAGATTTGCTGAAATGAGTGAAGCTTACTCCTTGTCAAGCTGCTTGTTGTATAGGTGCAATGAGTGCTTTCTTCAGAGTCCCATTCCTTTGTGCTGTCATTTCTCTGTGTATGTCTTGAGGAATATTTCCAATATGATGAATATAATCACTGAACCTTATGTCTTCATTGCTTTCTGCTCAATTTATTGTAGCTGGCTTGCTTTTTTGGTACTACCCAATATTTCTTCTTGCTCTTTTTTTTTCTTGTTGAATATGGTATGAAATGAAAACAGTTTGAACTACACCCAGAAATACATAACTTCCTTGACAGATATTCTGCTGTTTTACCTCTCTCAATTTTAATGCAATTGTGTTCCCTTCTTTTTATCCCTGATCAATGCTCTAATGCTCTTACATCTCATTTTCCTTATATGCTTAAAGTAGTTCCTGATTTCCTGATTTTACTGTATTTTTACCCTAGAAATTGCTGCAACTATTTTAGTGAACATTTTTCTAATGAAGTAGTTAGAAGAGTATATTCCATTTTACGACCTCTTTCTGTAGTCTTCAGAGAAATCTCCTCATGTGTTTTCTATATCAAGCTCAAGATTGTACCTCTATGTGGCAGCCTGGGCAAGAACCACAGACCAGGCCCAGTGAGCCAGAATAGGGGATAACATGGGATAACATGGATGAACATAGAATAACACGTATCAACATGGGATAACACGCAGCCACGAACATTGTTATGGGGATAAGGGGAGTCGGGCAGCCCAGGCAGGAGCCGCAGGCCAGGCCCTATGGGGGACAATATGGGATAATATGGGTCAGCATTGGATAACATGCTGCAAAGCACTCCTGAAAGCCAAGGAGAGAATTCCCTGCTAGCACGCTCTGTGTGACTGGTTCTGACAAGACAGCTTGTTCAGGGCCAAAGCAAAGTGCAGAGACCCAGACTTGCTATTGGGCTGGACAGGCTGCAATGCACTCGGGAAAGCCAGGGAGAGAAATCTCTGATCACACCTTCTGTGTGGATGGCAGGAGATGTGTTTAGACTGTGTCACCTGATGGGGCAAGAGTGCTTGTTCAGGGCCAAAGCAAGCGTTGAGCCCCAGATTTGCTGTTGGGCTGGACAGGCTGCAATGCACTCAGGAAAGCCAGGGAGAGAATTCCCTGCTAGCACCTTCTGTGTGGATGGCTGGAAACGTGTTTGGATTGTTTCGCTAGATCTGACAAGATTTCTTGTTGCAGGGTAAAGCAAGCATTGAGCCCCAGATTTACTGTTGGGCTGGACAGGCTGCAAAGCACTCAGGAAAGGCAGGGAGAGAATTCCCTGCTAGCACCTTCTGTGTGGATGGGTAAGTGGTGTGTGCACGCTGTGGCTGGATCTGACAAGCGTGCTTGTTGAGGGGCAAAGCAAGCCCTGAGCCTCGGATTTGCTGTTGGGCTGGACAGGCTACAAAGCACTCAGGAAAGCCAGGGAGAGAATTCCCTGCTCGCACCTTCTGTGTGGGTGAGTGTGGCAAGAGAGTTGCTCGGTGACAAAGCAAGTGCAGGGCCCCGGATTTGTTAGGTTGGACAGGCTGCAAACATGGGATAACATGCATCAACATGGGATAACAGGCAGCCTCAGACATGGGTATGGGGACATGGGGCTTGGGCAGTCTGTGCAGGAGCCACAGCCCAGGCCCTTCAGGGTTGAACACGGGATTACATGGGAGAACTTAAGAGAACATAGGACAACATGGGATAACACAGGATAACACATGTCAGCATGGGATAATATGAGGACTTGGACATGGGTCTGGAGGAAATGGGTCTCAGTCAGACAGGGCAGGATCCACAGCCCACGCCCTGAGGGGGAGAACACGGGATAACATGGGAGAACATGGGAGAAGATGGCATCACATGCATCAAGATGGGATAATACGCAGCCCTAGACGTGCATATGGGGTTCATGGGGGGTCAGGCAGCCTGGGAACGAGCCACAGACCAGGTCTGGAGGGCCAGAGCATGGGATAATGTGAGATAGGTTTAGGGTTAGGGTTAGGGTTAGGGTTAGGATGAGGGGGTTAGGGTTATGAGGTTAGGGTTATGGGGTTAGGATTAGGGGATTGGGTGTTAGGTTTAGGGTTAGGGTTAGTGTTAGGGTTGGAGTCTAGGATTAGGGTTAGGGTTTAGGGTTAGGGGTTAGGGTTAGGATTAGGGTTAGGGTTAGGGGTACGGTTACGGTTAGGGTTAGGGTTAGAGGGTTAGGGTTAGGGTTAGGGTTAGGGTTAGGGTTAGGGATAGTGTTAGGGTTAGATTTATGGTTACGGTTATGTGTTAGGGTTAGTGTTAGTGTTAGTGGGTTAGCTTTAGGGTTAGGGTAGAGTTAGGGTTAGGGTTAGGTGTTTAGGGTTACGGTTAGGTTTAGGGTTAGGGTAAGGGTTATGGTTAGGGTTTAGGGCTACAGTTAGGGTTAGGGTTAGGGATAGGGTTAGGTTTAGATTTAGGTTTAGGTTTACGTGTTAGGGTTAGGGTTAGCCTTGGGGGTTAGAGTTAGGGTTAGGGTAAGGGTTAGTGTTAGAGTTTAGGGTTAAGGTTATGCTTAGGATTAGGGTTAGGGGTAGAGTTAGGTTTAGATTTAGGATAAGGGTTACATGTTAGGGTTAGGGTTATGGATTTAGGGATAGTGTTACGTGTAGAGTTAGAGTTATGGTAAGGGTTAATTTTTAGTGTTAAGGTTAAGTTTAATGTTAGCGTTAGGGTTACATTTAGGGTTATGGTTAGGGTTAGGGTTGGGGTTAAGGTTAGTCTTAGGGTTAGGGTTAGCGTTAGGGTTGGGGGTTAGGGTTAGGGTTAGGGTAAGTGTAAGGGTTAGTGTTAGGCGTAAGGGTTAGGGTTTGGCATAGGGTTAGGGTTAGATTTAGGTTTAAGTTTACATGTTAGTGTTAGGGTTAGCGTTATGGGGTTAGGGTTAGGATTAGGGTTATGGTTTACGGTTAGCATTCAGGTTAGCGTTAGGTGTTTATTGTCAGGGTTGGATCAAGTTTATGGTAAGGGTTAGGGTTAGGGTGTTAGGGTGTTAGGCTTAGGGTTAGGGTTATGGGTAGGATTAGGGATAGGGTTAGTGGTAGGGTTACATGTTAGTGTTACGGTTAGGTTTTAGTGTTAGGTTTAGGTTTACTGTTACAGTTAGGGTTACGGTTAGGGTTAGGGAGTTAGGGTTAGGGTTATGTTTAGGGTAAGGGTTAGCATTTGGGTAAGTGTTATGGTTATGGTTTAAAGGTTAAGGTTAGGGTGAGGTTTAGGATTATTTTTAGGGTTAGGGTCAGTGTTATGGTTAGGGTTAGTGTTAGGGTTAGCTTTAGGATTAGGATTACGGTTAGGGATAGGGTTAGGTTTAGGTTTATGTTTAGGACTTATGCTTAGGGTTAAGGTTAGGGTTAGGGTTAGGGATAGGGTTAGGGTTACATTTAGCATTAGGTTCATGTGTTAGGGTTAGTGGGTTAGTGTTAGGGATAGGGTTAGGGTTAGGGTTAGTGTTAGGTGTTTAGGGTTAGGGTTAAGGTGAGGGTAGGGGTTAGCCTAAGTGTTATGGTTATGGTTTAGGGTTAGGGTTAGGGTTAGGGTTTACGGTTAAGGTTAGGGTTTACGGTCAAGTTTAGTATTAGGTTAAGGTTTAGTGTTAAGGTTAGGTTTAGGGTTAGGGTTGGGGTAGGGTTAGGCATAGTGTTAGAGTTAGGGTTAGGGTTTATCTTTACGGTTAGTGTATAGAGGTAGCTTTAGGGTTAGGTTTAGGGTTACATTTATGTTTCATGGTTATGGTTAGAGTTAGTGGGTTTGTGTTATGATTAGCGTTAGGGTTAGTGTTAGGTGCTTAGGTTTAGGGTTATGGTTAGGCCTTGGGTAAGGTTTATGGTAGGGGTTTAGGGTTAAGGTTAGTGTTAGGGTTAGGGTTAGGTTTAGTGTTAGGTTTAGGGTTACGTGTTAGAGTTAGGGTTAGGTTTAGGGTTATGTGTTTAGTCTTAGGGTTATGCTTTTAGGGTTAAGGTTAGGGTTAGTTTTAAGGTTAGGGTTAGGGTTAATTTTGGGTTTAGGCTTAGGGTTAGTGTCTGTGTTAGGGTTAGGGTTACTGTTAGTGAGAGGGTTAGGGTTAGGTTTAGGGTTAGGGTTTATGGTTAAGGTTAGGTTTAGGTTTAGGTATAGGGTTAGGTTTAGGGTTAGGGTTAAGCTTCTGGTTACGTTTAGTGTTAGAGTTAGGTTTTATGGTTTGGGTTTGTGTTAGACTTAGTGTTAGGTTTAGGGTTAAGTTTACAGTTAGGGAAAGGATTATTGTTAGGTTTAGGGTTAGTGTTTAGGGATAGGGTTTACAGTTAAGATTAGGTTTAGGCTTAGGTTTAGAATTAGGGTTCGGGTTAAGTTTAGAGTTAGGTGTTAGGGTTAGAGTCAGGGTTATGATTAGTGTTAGGTTTAGGGATAGTGTTATGGATAGGGTTAGTGTTAGGGTTACGTGTTAGGCTCATAGTTAGTGTTAGGTTTTGTGTAATGGTTAGGTTTAGGGAGAGGGTTAGATTTAGGGTTATGTGTTATGGTTATAGTCCGGGTTAGGGTTTAGTGTTGGGGTTAGGGTTAGGTTTTGTGTTAGTGTTAGGTTTTAGCGTTAGGGTTAGATTTAGGGTTATTGTTACGCTTCTGGTTATGGTTAGGGATAGGTTTATGGAGAGGGTTAGTGTTAGTTTTATGATGTAGGGTTAGGGTTAGGGTTTAGGATTAACATTACAGTTACGGTTACGGTTAGGGTTATGCAGTTAGGGTTAGGGATAGGAGTTTAGGATTAGGGTTGGGCTTAGGGGTAGGGTTAGTGATTAGTGTTAGGGTTAGTGTTAGTGTTAGTTTTAGGGTTAGGTTTTATGGTTAGGGTTAGGGTTAGGGTTAGGATCTAGTGTTGGGGATAGGGTTAGGCTAGGGTTAGGTTTTAGGGTTAGGGTTAGGGTTAGTGTTAGATTTTAGGTTTAAGGTTAGGGTTAGTGTTAGGGTTAGGGATAGAGTTACGGTTAGATTTAGTGTTAGGCTTACGTGTTAGGGTTAGGGTTATATTTAGTGGTTTGGTTTTAGGATAGATTTATGGTTAGGGTTAGTGTTAGGTTTTAGGGTTAGGTTTAGGTCTAGGGTTAGAGTTAGCGTTTGTGTTAGGTTTAGGGTTTAGTGTTAGTGTTAGTATAAGTGTTACTGTTAGGTTTAGGGTTTAGGATTAGGGTTAGTGTTAGGGTTAGGTTTAGAGATAGGGTTAAGTTTAGGGTTATGTGTTAGTTGTTTAGGCTTAGGGTTATGTTTAGGGTTGTGGTAATGGTTATGGTTAGGGTTTCGGGTTAAGGTTAGGGTTAGGATTAGGCTTAGGATAAGGGTTAGTGTTAGGCTTAGGGTTTAGGGTTAGGTTTGGTATTAGTGTTAGGGTTAGAGTTACGGGTTAGGGTTAGGGTTAGTGTTTCATTTAGGGGTAGTGTTTAGTGTTTGGTTTAGGGTTAAGGTTAGGGTTAGGTTTAGGGATAGCATTTGGGTTTATCATTAGGGTTAGTTTTAGAGTTAGGTTTAGGGTTAGGATTAGGCTTCGGGTTAAATTTAGGGGTAGGATTAGGATAAGGGTTAGTGTTAGGGTTAGGGGTATGGTTAGGGATAGATTTAGGGTTAGGTTTAGGTTTAGGGTTAGGGTTACGTTAGGATTAGTGTTAGCGTTTATGGTTAGGTTTAGTATTAGGTTTAGGGTTAGGGTTAGGGTTACAATTACGTATAGGATTAGGGTTATGGTTAGAGTTAGGGTTAGGGATTGGGTGTAAAGTTAAGTTTAGGGTTAGGGGTAGGGGTAGGCTTAGGTGTAGGGTTAGGGTTACATGTTTTTTAGGATTAGGGTTATTGTTAGAGTTGGGTAAGTTTGTCGTTAGGGTTAGGGTTAGGGTTAGGGTTAGGCTTAGGCTTAGGCTTAGGGATAGGGTTAGGGTTAGGGGAGGTTTAGGGTTAGGGCTTTAGGGATAGGGTTAGGGTGAGGGTTAGGGCGTTAGGGTTAGGGTGTTAGGGTTAGGGTTAGTGTGTTAGGGTTAGGGTTAGGGTTAGGTTTAGGATTAGGTTTAGGGTTAGGGCGTTAGGATTAGGATTAGGGTTAGGTTTAGGGTTAGGGAGTTAGGATTAGGGTTAGGGTTAGGGCATTAGGGTTAGGGTTAGGTTTAGGGTTAGGTTTAGGACGTTAGGTTTAGGGTTAAGGGTTAGGGGTAGGGTTAAAGTTAGGGTTAGTGTTAGGGTGTTAGGGTTAGGCTTATGGTTATGGTTAGGGTTAGGGTTAGGGTTAGCATTAGGGTTAGGGCGTTAGGGTTAGGGTTAGGGTTAGTTTAGGGTTAGAGTTAGGGTTAGGGTTAGGGCGTTAGTTTTAGTGTTAGGGTTAGGCTTAGGGTTAGGGTTAGGGTTATGGTTACAGTTACGGTTACAGTTACAGTTACGGTTACGTTTATGGTTAGGTTTAGGGGTTTAGGGTTATGGTTAGTGTTAGGATTAGGGTTAGGGTTAGGGTTAGTGCGTTAGGGTTAGGGTTAGGGTTAGGGTTAGGGGGTTAGGCTTAGGGTTAGTGTTATGAGTAGTGGTTAGGGGTTAGGGTTAGGGGGTTACGTTTAGGGTTCGGGTTAGGGTTAGGTTTAGGGCATTAGGGTTAGGGTTAGGGTTAGGGTTAGGGCGTTAGGGTTAGGGTTAGTGTTAGGTTTATGGGTTAGGGTTCGGGTTAGGGTTAGGGCGTTATGGTTAGGGTTAGGGTTAGGGTTAGCATTAGGGTTAGGGCGTTAGGGTTTGTCTTAGGGTTAGGGTTAGAGTTCCGGTTATGGTTAGTGTTATGGTTAGGGCGTTAGGGTTAGGGTTAGGGTTAGTTTAGGGTTAGAGTTAGGGTTAGGGTTAGGGCGTTAGTTTTAGTGTTAGGGTTAGGCTTAGGGTTAGGGTTAGGGTTATGGTTACAGTTACGGTTACAGTTACAGTTACGGTTACGTTTATGGTTAGGTTTAGGGGTTCAGGGTTATGGTTAGTGTTAGGATTAGGGTTAGGGTTAGGGTTAGTGCGTTAGGGTTAGGGTTAGGGTTAGGGGGTTAGGCTTAGGGTTAGTGTTATGAGTAGTGGTTAGGGGTTAGGGTTAGGGGGTTAGGTTTAGGGTTCGGGTTAGGGTTAGGTTTAGGGCATTAGGGTTAGGGTTAGGGTTAGGGCGTTAGGGTTAGGGTTAGTGTTAGGTTTATGGGTTAGGGTTCGGGTTAGGGTTAGGGCGTTATGGTTAGGGTTAGGGTTAGGGACTTACGGTTAGTGTTAGGGTTAGGGTTAGGATTAGGACGTTAGGACTTAGGTTTAGGGTTAGGGCGTTAGGGTTAGCATTAGGGTTAGGGTTAGGTCATTAGGGTTAGGGTTAGGGTTAGTGTTAGGGTTAGGGTTATGGCGTTAGTGTTAGTGTTAGGGTTAAGTTTAGTGTTAGGGCTTTAGGGTTAGGGTTAGGGCATTAGGGTTTGGTTTAGGGTTCGGTTTACCAACGTAGTGTTAGGTTTATGGTTATGGTTAGGTTTAGGTTTAGGTTTAGGGTTAGGCTTAGGGGGTTAGGTTTAGGGTTAGGGCTAGGGTTACGGTTAGTGTTAGCATTAGGGTTAGAGTTAGATTTATGGCGTTAGGGTTCGGGTTAGGGTTATGTTTAGGGTTAGGGTGTAAGGTTTAGGGCGTTAGGGTTAGGGTTAGGGTTAGGGCGTTAGGTATAGGGTTTGGGTTAGGATCTGGAGTTAGGGGTTAGTGTTAGGGTTAGGGTTAAGGTTTGGGTTAGGGCCTTAGGGTTAGAGTAGAGAGGGTTAGGGTTAGGGTTAGGGTTAGGATTAGGGCGTTAGGGTTAGATTTAGGGTTAGGCTTAGGTTTAATTTTAGGCTTAGGGTTAGGGTTTGGGTGTTAGTGTTAGGGTTAGGCTTAGGGTTAGGGTTAGGGTTAGGTTTACGGAGTTAGGGTTAAGGTTACAGTTAGGGTTAGGGTTAGGGTTAGGGCGTTAGGGTTAGGTTTATGTTTAGGGTTAGGGTTAGAGTGAGGGTTAGGTTTACGGTTACGGTTACAGTTACGGTTAGGTTTAGGGTTAGCTTTAGAGCGTTAGGGTTATGGTTAGGGTTAGGATTAGGGTTAGGGATAGGGTTAGGCTGTTAGGGTTAGGGTTAGGTTGTTAGGCTTAGGGTTAGGGTTAGGGTTAGAAGTTAGGGGTTAGGGTTAGGGGGTTAGTTTTAGGGTTCAGGTTGCGGATAGGGTTAGGGCGTTAGTGTTAGGGTTAGGGTTAGTGTTAGGGTTAGGTTTAGAGGTAGGGTTAGGGCGTTAGTGTTAGGATTAGGGTTAGGGCATTAGGGTTAGGGTTACGGTTAGGGTTAGGCTTAGGGTTAGCTTTAGGACGTTAGGGTTAGGGTTAGGGTTAGGGTTAGGGTTAGGGTTAGGGTTAGGGTGTTAGGGTCAGGTTCATGGTTAGGGTTAGGGTTAGGGTTAGGCTTAGGTTTACGGTGTTAGTTTTAGGGTTAGGGTTAGGGTTAGGGCGTTAGGGTTAGCGATAGGCTTAGGGTTAGGGTTAGGAATATTTTTAGGGTTACGGTTAGGGCGTTAATGTTAGGGATAGTATTAGTGTTAGGGTTAGGTGTAGGGTTAGGGTTAGGATTAGGGTTAGGGTTACGGTTCGGGTTAGGGTTAGGTTTAGTGTTAGGGCGTTGGGGTTAGGGTTAGGGTTATGGTTAGGGCGTTAGGCTTAGGTTTAGGTTTAGGGTTAGGGCATTATGTTTAGGGTTAGGGTTAGGGTTAGGGGTTAGGCATTAGTGTTAGGGTTAGGTTTAAGTTTAGGGTTAGCGCGTTAGGGTTAGGGTTAGTGCATTAGCGTTAGGGTTAGGGTTCGGTTTACCATGTTAAGGTTGGGTTATGATTACGGTCAGGTTTAGGTTTATGTTTAGGGTTAGGGCCTTAGGTTTAGGGTTAGGGTTAGAGTTACGGTTAGGGTTAGAGTTAGGGTTAGGTTTACGGCGTTAGGTTTCGGGTTGGGGTTAGGGTTAGGGTTTGGGCGTAAGGGTTAGCGAGATAGGGTTAGGTTTAGGTTTAGGGCGTTAAGCTTAGGGTTAGGGTTAGGATTAGGAGTTAGGGGTTAGTGTTAGGGTTAGGTTTAAGGTTAGGTTTAGGGTGTTAGGGTTAGGATAGAGAGGGTTAGGGTTAGGGTTAGGATTAGGGCGTTAGGGTTAGATTTAGGGTTAGGGTTAGGTTTAGGGTTAGGGTTAGGGTTAGGGTTACTGCGTTAGGGTTAGGGTTAGGGTTAGGTTTAGGGTTAGGGTTAGCGTTAGGGTTAGGTTTACGCAGTTAGAGTTAAGGTTAGGGTTCGGGTTAGGGTTAGGGCATAAGTGTTAGTGTTAGGGTTAGGGTTAGGCATTAGGGTTAGGGTTAGGGCTAAGGCGTTAGGGTTAGGGTTAGGGTTAGGGTGTTACCGTTAGTGTTAGAGTTAGGGTTAGGATTAGGGCGTTAGGTATTAGGTTTAGGGTTAGGGCGTTAGGGTTAGGATTAGGGTAAGGTTTAGTGCGTTAGGGTTAGGGTTAGGCTTAGGTTTAGAATTAGGTTTAGGGTTAGGATTAGGTTAGGTTTAAATTTATGGTTAGGGTTAGGGCATTAAGGTTAGGGTTAGGGTTAAGTGTATGGTTAGGATGTTAGGGTTATTGTTAGGGCGTTAGGGTTAGGGTTAGGGTTAGGGTTACGGTTAGGGGTTAGGGTTAGGGGTCAGGGTTAGGGTTAGGGTTAGGTTTAATGTTAGGGTTAGGTTAGGATTAGGGTTAGGGTTTAGGGTTAGGGTTAGGATTAGCGTTAGGTTTAGGGTGAGCTTTAGCTTTATGTTAGGGTTAGGTTTAGGGTTATGGATAGGGCTTTAAGTTTAGGATTAAGGTTAAGTTTAGGGTTAGGGTGTTAGCGTTAGGGTTAGGGCATTAGGGTTAGGATTAGGATTAGGGTTAAGGTTAGGGTTAGGTTTAGGGTTAGGTTTGGGCTAGGGCGTTAGGTTTAGGGTTAGGGTTAGGGTTAGGGGTAGGGTTGACTTTAGGTTTAGGTTTAGTTATAGGGTTAGGTTTAGGGAGTTAGGGTTAGGATTAGGGTTAGGATTAGTGTTAGGGTTAGGGCGTTATGGTTAGGTTTAGGGCGTTAGGGTTATTGCTGTGGTTAGTGTTAGGGTTAGGGCGTTAGGGTTTGAGTTAGGGTTAGGGTTAGGGGATAGGGTTAGAGTTAGGTTTAGGGTTAGGGTTAGGGTTAGGGTTAGGGTTAGGGTTAGGGTTAGGGGATAGGGTTAGGGGTTATTGTTAGGTTTAGGGTTAGGAATAGGTTTAGGGTTAGGATTTGGTTAGGGTTAGGGTTAGGGTTAGGGTTAGGATTAGGTTTAGTGTTAGGGTTAGCTTTAGGGTTAGCTTTAGGGTTAGGGTTTTAGGGTTAGGGTTAGGGTTAGTTCTAGGGATAGGGTTAGGGTTAGGGTTAGTGTTAGGTAAGGACTAGGGCGTTAGGCTTAGGGTTAGGGTTAGGTTTAGTGTTAGGGTTAGGGGTTAGGGGTTAGGGTTAGGGTTAGCGTTAGGTTTAAGGTTTAGGGTTAGGGTTAGTGTTAGTGTTAGGGTTCGGGTTATGGTTTAGGGTTAGTTGTAGGGTTAGGGTTATGGTTAGGCTTAGGGGTTAGTGTTAGTCTCACGGTTAGTGTTAGGATTAGGGTTAGGGTTAGGGTTAGGGTTAAGTTTGGTATAGGGCGTTAGGGTTACTGTTAGGGTTAGGGTTAGGGTTGTGGTTAGAGTTAGGTTAGTGCTAGGGCATTAGTCTTAGGGTTATGGTTAGGGTTAGGGTTAGGTTTAGGCTTGACTTTAGGTTTAGGTTTAGGGATAGGGTTAGGGTCAGTGCGTTAGGGTTAGGGTTATGGTTAGGATTAGTGTTAGGGTTAGGGCGTTATGGTTAGGTTTAGGGCGTTAGGGTAAGGGCTGTGTTTAGTGTTAGGGTTAGGGCATTAGGGTTAGGGCTATGTTTAGGGTTAGGGTTAGGGTTTGTGTTAGGCTGTTACGGTTAGTTTTAGGGTTAGTGTTAGGGCGTTAGGGTCAAGTTTAGGGTTAGGAATAGGACATTAGGGTCACGGTTAAGTTTAGGGTTTTGGTTAGGTTTAGGGTTAGGATTAGGGTTAGGGTTAGGTTTAGGTTAGGGTTAGGGTTAGGGTTAATTTTAGGGTTAGGTTGTTAGGGTTATGGTTGGAGCCTTAGGGTTCGCGTTAGGGTTAGGGTTGACGTTAGGTTTAGGGTTAGGGTTAGGCGTTAGGCGTTAGGGTTAGGGTTAGGTTTAGGGTTTAGGTTTTTTGGTTAGGGTTAGGATTAGGGTTAGGGTTAGGCTTAGCGTTAGGTTAGGGTTAGGGTTAGGGTTAGGGATAGGGCGTTTAGGTTAGAGTTAGGGTTAAGTTTAAGGTTAGGGTTTTAGTGTTAGGGTTAGGGCGGTACAGTTAGGATTAGGATTAGATTTAGGTTTAGGATTAGGGTTAGGGTTAGGGTTAGGGTTAGGGTTAGTGTTTGGTTTAGTGTTAGGGTTAGGTTTAGGGTTAGCTTTAGTGTTAGGGGGCTAGGGTTAGGTTAGGGATAGGGTTAGTGTTAGGGTTAGGGTTAGGGGTAGTGTTTAGGGTTTATGTTTAGGGTTAGGTTTAGGGTTACGGTTTAGGGTTAGGGTTAGGCTTAGTGTTAGGATTAGGGGTTAGATTTAGGCTTAGGTTTAGGGTTAGGGTTAGGGTTAGGTTTAGGGTTATGGTTAGGGGTTAGGGTAGGGTTAGGGCGTTAGGGTTAGGATTAGGATTAGGGTTAGTGTTACGGTTAGGGTTAGGGTTAGGTTTAGTTTTGGGCTAGGGCGTTAGGCTTAGGGTTGGGGTTATGGTTAGCTTTAGGGTTGTCTTTAGGTTCAGGGTTAGGGATAGGGTTAGTGTCAGTGCGTTAGTGTTAGGGTTATGGTTAGGGTTAGTGTTAGGGTGAGGGCGTTATGGTTACATTTAGCGCGTTAGGGTTAGGGCTCTGGTTAGTGTTAGGGTTAGGGCGTTAGGGTTAGGGCTAGGGTTAGGGTTAGGGTTAGGGTTAGTGTTAGGCTGTTACGGTTAGTTTTAGGGTTAGTGTTAGGGCGTTAGGGTCAAGTTTAGGGTTAGGGATAGGGCGTTAGGGTCAGGGTTAGGTTTAGGTTTTTGGTTAGGTTTAGGGTTAGGATTAGGGTTAGGGTTAGGTTTAGGTTAGGGTTAGGGTTAGGGTTTGGGGTAAGGGTTAGGGCATTAATGTTAGGGTTAGGGTTAAGTTTAGGGTTAGGTTGTTAGGGTTATGGTTAGGGCGTTAGGGTTCGGGTTAGGGTTAGGATTGACGTTAGGTTTAGGGTTAGGGTTAGTGTTAGGCGTTAGGCGTTAGGGTTAGGGTTAGGTTTAGGGTGTAGGGTTTTTGGTTAGGGTTAGGATTAGGGTTAGGGTTAGGCTTAGCGTTGGTTAGGGTTAGGGTTAGGGTTAGGGATAGGGCGTTAAGGTTAGAGTTAGGGTTAAGTTTAGGGTTAGGGTTTTAGTGTTAGGGTTAGGGTGGTAGGGTTAGGATTAGGATTAGATTTAGGGTTAGGATTAGGGTTAGGGATAGGGTTAGGGTTAGGGTTAGGGTTAGGGTTAGGGTTAGTGTTAGGGTTAGGTTTAGGTTTAGGGTTAGCTTTAGTTTTAGGGGGCTAGGGTTAGGTTTAGGGTTAGGGTTAGTGTTAGTTTAGGTCTAGGACGTTAGGCTTACGGTTAGGGTTAGGTTTAGGGTTAGGGTTAGGATTAGGGGTTAGGGTTAGGGTTAGCGTTAGGTTTAGGGTTTAGGGTTAGTGTTAGGGTTAGGGTTAGGGTTAGTGTTTATTGTGTATGGTTAGGGTTAGGTTTAGGGTTAGGGTTTAGGGTTAGGGTTAGGGTTAGTGTTAGGGTTAGGGCATTAAGGTTAGGGTTAGGGTTAAGTTTATGGTTAGGATGTTAGGGATATGGTTAGGGTGTTAGGGTAAGGGTTAGGTTCAGGGTTTATGTTTATAGTTAGGGTTAGGGTTAGGGTTAGGGTTACGGTTAGGGTTTAGAGTTAGGGGTTAGGGTTAGGGTTAGGGTTAGGGTTAGGGTTAGGGTTAGGGTTAGGGTTAGGTTTAGTGTTAGGTTTAGGTTAGGGTTAGGGTTAGGGTTTAGGGTTATGGTTAGGATAAGCGTTAGTGTTAGCGTTAGGGTTAGCGTTAGGTTACGGTTAGGGTTAGGGTTAGGGCGTTAATTTTAGGATTAGGGTTAAGTTTAGGGTTAGGGTGTTAGGGTTAGTGTTAGGGCTTTAGGTTTAGGATACGGATTAGGGTTAGGTTTAGGGTTAGGATTAGGATTAGGGTTAGGTTTGGGCTAGGGCGTTAGGTTTAGGGTTAGGTTTAGGTTTAGGGTTAGAGTTGACTTTAGGTTTAGGTTTAGTTATAGGTTTAGGGTTAGCGTGTTAGTGTTAGGCTTAGGGTTAGGATTAGTGTTAGTGTTAGGGTTAGGGTTATGGTTAGGATTAGGGGTTAGTGTTAGTCTTAGGGTTAGTGTTAGTGTTATGTTTAGTGTTAGGGGTTAGTATTAGTGTTAGCGTTAGGGTTAGGGTAAGGGTTAGTGCATTAATGTTAGGGTTAGTATTAAGTTTAGGGTTAGGGTTTTAGGGTTATGTTTAGGGCATTAGGGTTACTATTAGGGTTAGGGTTAGCGTTAGTGTTAGGGTTAGGGTTAGGGTTAGGGTAGGGTTAGGTCTTAGGGTAAGGGTTAGGGTTTAGGGTTAGGGTTAGGATTTGGTTTAGGGTTAGGATTAGGTAAGGGTTAGGGTTAGGGTTAGGGTTACGGTTAGGTGTTAGGGTTAGGGGTTAGGGTTAGGGTTAGGGTTAGGGTTAGGTTTAGGCTTAGGTTTAGTGTTAGGTTTAGGTGAGGGTTAGGGATAGGTTTAGGGTTTAGGGTTATGGTTAGGGTTAGGGTTAGGGTTAGGGTTAGGGTTAGGGAGAGGGCGTTAAGGTTAGGGTTAGGGTTAAGTTTAGGGTTAGGTTGTTAGTGTTAGGGTTAGGGTGGTAGGGTTAGGATTAGGATTAGGTTTAGGGTTAGGGTTAGGGTTATGGTTAGGGTTAGGTTTAGGGTTAGGTTTGGGCTAGGGCGTTAGGCTTAGGCTTAGGGTCAGGGTTAGGGTTAGGTTTGACTTTAGGTTTAGGGTTAGAGATAGTGTTAAGTTTAGTGTTATGGCTAGGGATAGTGTTAGGGTTATGGCGTTAGGTTTAGGCTTAGGGTTAAAGTTAGGGTTAGTGTTAGGCTGTTACGGTTAGTTTTAGGGTTAGGTTTACGGCGTTTTTGTCAAGTTTAGTGTTAGGTAAAGGGCGTTAGGGTTAGGTTTAGGGTTAGGGTTAGGGTTAGGTTTAGGTGTTAGGGTTAGTGTTAGGGTTAGGGGATAGCGTTAGGGGTTAGTGTTAGGTTTAGGGTTAGGGTTAGGGTTAGGATTAGGGTTAGGTGAGGGTTAGGGTTAGGGTTACATTTACGCTTTTGTTTAGGATTAGGGTTAGGGGTTAGGGGTAGGGGTTAGCGTTAGGGTTAGTGTTAGGGTTAGCTTTAGGGTTAGCTTTAGGGTTATGGGTCTAGGTTTAGTGTTAGGTTTAGGGTTTAGGTTTAGGGTTAGGGTTAGGGTTAGGGTTAGGGTTAGGGTTAGGGTCGTTAGGGTTACGTTTAGCGCGTTAGGGTTAGGGCTCTCGTTAGTGTTAGGGTTAGGGCATTAGGGTTAGGGCTAGGGTTAGGGTTAGTGTTAGGGTTAGTGTTAGGCTGTTACGGTTAGTTTTAGAGTTAGTGTTAGGGCGTTAGGGTCAAGTTTAGGGTTAGGAATGGGGCATTAGGGTCAGGGTTAGGTTTAGGGTTTTGGTTAGGTTTGGGGTTAGGATTAGGGTTAGGGTTAGGGTTAGGGTTAGGGCATTAATGTTAGGGTTAGGGTTAAGTTTAGGGTTAGGTTGTTAGGGTTATGGTTAGGGCGTTAGGGTTCGCGTTAGGGTTAGTGTTGACGTTATGTTTACGGTTAGGGTTAGGGTTATGCGTTAGGCGTTAGAGTTAGGGTTAGGGTTAGGGTTAGGGTTTAGGGTTTTTGGTTAAGGTTAGGATTAGGGTTAGGGTTAGGCTTAGCGTTAGATTAGGGTTAGGGTTAGGGATAGGGCGTTAAGGTTAGAGTTAGGGTTAAGTTTAGGGTTAGGGTTTTAGTGTTAGGGTTAGGGCGGTAGGGTTAGGATTAGGATTAGATTTAGGGTTAGGATTAGGGTTAGGGTTAGGGTTAGGGTTAGTGTTAGGTTTAGTGTTAGGGTTAGGTTTAGGGTTAGCTTTAGTGTTAGGGGGCTAGGGTTAGGTTTAGGGTTAGGGTTAGTGTTAGGTTAGATCTAGGACGTTAGGCTTAGGGTTAGGGTTAGGTTTAGGGTTAGGGTTAGATTTAGTGTTAGGTTTAGGTGAGGGTTAGGGATAGGTTTAGTGTTTCGGGTTATGGTTAGGGTTAGGGTTAGGGTCAGGCTGGGGTTGGGTTAGGGTTACGGTTAGGGTTAGGGTTAGGGTTAGGGTTAGGGTTAGGGTTATGCTTAGCGTTAGGTTAGGGTTAGGTTTAG
>NC_133933.1:18440528-18505528 GCF_031877795.1 Strix aluco
GTTAGGATTAGGGTTAGGGTTACGGTTAGGTGTTAGGGTTAGGGTTAGGGTTAGGGTTAGGGTTAGGGTTAAGGTTAAGGTTACAGTTAGGTTTAAGGTTAGGGCTAGGTTAGATTTAGGGTTAGGTTTAGGGTTAGGGTTAGGGTTAGGGTTTGGGTTACGGTTAGGGATTAGGGTTAGGGGTTAGGGTTAGGGTTAGGGTTAGGGTTAGGTTTTAGTGTTAGCTTTAGTGTTAGGGTTAGGGTTGGGTTAGGGTTATGGTTAGGGTTACGGTTAGGGTTAGGATTAGGGTTAGAATGTTAGGGTAGGGTTAGGGTTAGGGTTAGGGGTTAGGGTTACTGGTTAGTTGTAGGGTTAGGGTTAGGTTTAGGGTTAGGAGTTAGGATTAGGATTAGAGTTACGGTTAGGTTTAGGGTTAGGGTTAGCGTTAGGGTTAGGGTTAGGTTTACGGCTTAGGGTTAAGTTTAGTCTTAGGGTTATGCTGTTAGGGTTATGTTTACGGGTAGAGTTAGTGTAGTGTTAGGGTTAGGGGTAGGGTTTAGGGTTAGGGGTAGCGTAAGTTTTAGGGTTAGGGTTTAGGGTTAGGGTTAGGGTTAGTGTTAGGATTAGGTTTAGGGTTAGGGTTAGGTTAGGGTTAGGGTTACGGTTAGGGCATTAAGGTTCGGGTTAGTGTTAAGTTTAGGGTTAGGGTTTTAGGGTTATGGTTAGGGCAATAGGGTTACGATTAGTGTTAGGGTTAGCGTTAGGGTTAGGGTTAGGTTTAGGGTTAGGTTTAGGGTTAGGGTTAGGGGAGGGTTAGGTCTTAGGGTTAGGGTTAGGGTTTCGGTTAGGTTGTTAGGGTTATGTTTAGTGTTCGGGTTTGGTTAGTGTTAGGGTTAGGGTTAGGGTTAGGTTTAGGTTTAGGTTTAGTGTAAGGATTAGGTGAGGGTTAGGGTTAGGTTTAGTGATAGGGTTAGGTGAGGTTTAGGGTTAGGTTTAGGGTTTATGATTATGGTTAGGGTTAGGGTTATGGTTAGGTTTAGGGTTAGCGTTCGGTTACGGTTACTGTTAGGGTTAGGGATGGGGCGTTAAGGTTAGTGTTAGGGTTAAGTTTAGGGTTAGGTTGTTAGGGTTAGGGTTAGGGCGTTAGGGTTAAGATTAGGATTAGGGTTAGGGTTAGGGTTAGGGTTAGCGTTAGGGTTAGGGCTAGGGTTAGGATTAGGTTTGGGCTAGGGCATTAGGCTTTTGGTTAGCGTTAGTTTTAGGGTTGACTTTAGGTTTAGGGTTAGGGACAGGTTTAGTGTTAGGGCATTAGGGTTAGGGTTAGTGTTAGGGCGTTATGGTCAAGTTTAGGGTTAGGCATAGGGCCTTAGGTTTAGGGTTAGGTTTAAGGTTCGGTTAGGTTTACGGTTAGGTGTTAGGATTAGGGTTAGGGTTAGGGTTAGGATTTAGGGTTGGGGTTAGGGTTAGGGTTATGGTTAGGGGTTGGGGTTAGGTTTAGGGTTAGGATTACGGTTAGGGTTAGGGTTAGGGTTAGGGTTAGGGTTAGGGTTAGGGCATTAAGGTTCGGGTTAGCGTTAAATTTAGGGTTAGGGTGTTAGGGTTATGGTTAGGGCATTAGGGTTACGATTAGGGTTAGGGTTAGCGTAAGGGTTAGGGTTAGCCTTAGAGTTAGGGTTAGGTTTAGGGTTAAGGTTAGGGTAGGTTTAGGGCTTAGGGTTAGGGTTAGGTTTAGGTTTAGGATTTTAGGGTTATGTTTAGTGTTAGGGTTAGGTTAGTGTTAGGGTTAGGGTAAGGGTTTAGGGTTAGAGTTAGGGTTAGTGTTAGGGGTAGGGTTAGGGTTAGGGTTAGGGTTAGGGTTAGGGTTAGGATTAGGGTTAGGTTAGGGTTAGGTTTGGGTTAGGGCATTAGGCTTATGGTTAGGGTTAGGGTTGACTTTAGGTTTAGGGTTAGGGATAGGTTTAGTGTTAGGGCGTTAGGGTTAGTGTTAGGGTTAGTGTTTGTGTTAGGGTTAGGGCTTTATGGTTAGGTTTACGGCGCTAGGGTTAGGGCTGTGGTTAGTGTTAGGGTTAGGTCGTTAAGGTTAGGGTTAGGGTTAGGGTTAGGGTTAGTGTTAGGCTGTTACGGTTAGTTTTAGGGTTAGTGTTAGGGCGTTAGGGTCAAGTTTAGGGTTAGGTATAGGGCGTTAGGGTTAGGGTTAGGTTTAGGGTTAGGGTTAGGTTTACGGTTAGATGTTAGGATTAGGGTTAGGGTCAGGGTTAGGGTTAGGATTTAGGGTTAGGGTTAGGGTTAGGAGTTGGGGTTAGTTTTAGGGTTAGGATTATGGTTAGGGTTAGGTTTAGGAGTTAGGGTTAGGATTAGGGTGAGGTTTAGAGTTAGGGGTTAGGGGTTAGGCGTTAGGGTTAGGGTTATGTTTATTGTTAGGGTTAGGATTAGGGGGTTAGGGTTAGGTTTAGGGTTAGGTTTAGGGTTAGGTTTAGGGTTATGGTTAGGGTTTAGGGGTAGGGGTTGGGGTTATCGTTAGGGGTTAGGATTAGGGTTATGCTTAGTGTTAGGGTTAGTGCATTAAGGTTAGTGTTAGGGTTAAGTTTAGGGTTATGGTGTTATGGTTATCGTTAGGGTGTTAGGGTTAGGATTAGGGTTAGGGTTAGGGTTAGGGTTAGGCTGCTAGGGTTAGGGTTAGGTTAGTGTTAGTGTTACGGTTAGGGTTTAGGCTTAGGGTTAGTGTTACTGTTAGGGTTAGGGTTAGGGTTTGATTTCGGTTTAGGGATAGGGTTAGGGTTAGGGTTAGGCTTTGCTTTAGGGTTTAGGTGTTAGGGTTAGGGTTAGGGTTTAGGGTCAGGGTTAGGGTTAGGTTTAGCGGTTAGTGTCAGGGTTAGGGCTAGGCTTAGGGGGTTAGGGTTAGGGTTAGGGTTAAGGTTAGGGTTAGATTTAGGGTTACGGTTAGGTTTAGGGTTAGGGTTAGGTTAGGGCTAGGGTTAGGTTTAGGGTTGGGGTTAGAGTTAGGGTTACGGTTAGGGTTAGGGTTAGGGTTAGGGTTAGGGTTAGGGTTAGGGTTACGGTTACGGTTACGGTTACGGTTAGGGATTAGGGTTAGGGGTTAGGGATTAGGGTTAGGGGGTAGGGTTAGGGATAGGTTTTAGGGTTAATTTTAGTGTTAGGGTTAGGGTTAGGGTTAGGGTTTAGGTTAGGGTTAGATTTAGGGTTACGGTTAGGGTTAGGGTTAGTGTTAGGGTTACGGTTAGGTTTAGGGTTAGGATTACGGTTAGGGTTAGGGTTAGGGTTAGGGTTAGGGTTAGGGTTAGGGTTAGGGTTAGGGTTAGGTTAGGGTTAGGGCATTAAGGTTCGGGTTAGCGTTAAATTTAGGGTTAGGGTGTTAGGGTTATGGTTAGGGCATTAGGGTTACGATTAGGGTTAGGGTTAGCCTTAGAGTTAGGGTTAGGTTTAGGGTTAAGGTTAGGGTAGGTTTAGGGCTTAGGGTTAGGGTTAGGTTTAGGTTTAGGATGTTAGGGTTATGTTTAGTGTTAGGTTTAGGTTAGTGTTAGGGTTAGGGTAAGGGTTTAGGGTTAGAGTTAGGGTTAGGGTTAGGGGTAGGGTTAGGGTTAGGGTTAGGGTTAGGTTAGGGTTAGGTTTGGGTTAGGGCATTAGGCTTATGGATAGGGTTAGGGTTAGGGTTGACTTTAGGTTTAGGGTTAGGGATAGGTTTAGTGTTAGGGCGTTAGGGTTAGTGTTAGGGTTAGTGTTTGTGTTAGGGTTAGGGATTTATGGTTAGGTTTACGGCGCTAGGGTTAGGGCTGTGGTTAGTGTTAGGGTTAGGTCGTTAAGGTTAGGGTTAGGGTTAGGGTTAGGGTTAGTGTTAGGCTGTTACGGTTAGTTTTAGGGTTAGTGTTAGGGCGTTAGGGTCAAGTTTAGGGTTAGGTATAGGGCGTTAGGGTTAGGGTTAGGTTTAGGGTTAGGGTTAGGTTTACGGTTAGATGTTAGGATTAGGGTTAGGGTCAGGGTTAGGGTTAGGATTTAGGGTTAGGGTTAGGGTTAGGAGTTGGGGTTAGTTTTAGGGTTAGGATTATGGTTAGGGTTAGGGTTAGGAGTTAGGGTTAGGATTAGGGTGAGGTTTAGAGTTAGGGGTTAGGGGTTAGGCGTTAGGGTTAGGGTTATGTTTATTGTTAGGGTTAGGATTAGGGGGTTAGGGTTAGGTTTAGGGTTAGGTTTAGGGTTAGGTTTAGGGTTATGGTTAGGGTTTAGGGGTAGGGGTTGGGGTTATCGTTAGGGGTTAGGATTAGGGTTATGCTTAGTGTTAGGGTTAGTGCATTAAGGTTAGTGTTAGGGTTAAGTTTAGGGTTATGGTGTTATGGTTATCGTTAGGGTGTTAGGGTTAGGATTAGGGTTAGGGTTAGGGTTAGGGTTAGGCTGCTAGGGTTAGGGTTAGGTTAGTGTTAGTGTTACGGTTAGGGTTTAGGCTTAGGGTTAGTGTTACTGTTAGGGTTAGGGTTAGGGTTTGATTTCGGTTTAGGGATAGGGTTAGGGTTAGGGTTAGGCTTTGCTTTAGGGTTTAGGTGTTAGGGTTAGGGTTAGGGTTTAGGGTCAGGGTTAGGGTTAGGTTTAGCGGTTAGTGTCAGGGTTAGGGCTAGGCTTAGGGGGTTAGGGTTAGGGTTAGGGTTAAGGTTAGGGTTAGATTTAGGGTTACGGTTAGGGTTAGGGTTAGGGTTACGGTTAGGTTTAGGGTTAGGGTTAGGTTAGGGCTAGGGTTAGGTTTAGGGTTGGGGTTAGAGTTAGGGTTACGGTTAGGGTTAGGGTTAGGGTTAGGGTTAGGGTTAGGGTTAGGGTTACGGTTACGGTTAGGGATTAGGGTTAGGGGTTAGGGATTAGGGTTAGGGGGTAGGGTTAGGGTTAGGTTTTAGGGTTAATTTTAGTGTTAGTGTTAGGGTTAGGGTTAGGGTTTAGGTTAGGGTTAGATTTAGGGTTACGGTTAGGGTTAGGGTTAGTGTTAGGGTTACGGTTAGGTTTAGGGTTAGGATTACGGTTAGGGTTAGGGTTAGGTTTAGGGTTAGGGTTAGGGTTAGGGTTAGGGTTAGGGTTAGGTTAGGGTTAGGGTTAGGGCATTAAGGTTCGGGTTAGCGTTAAATTTAGGGTTAGGGTGTTAGGGTTATGGTTAGGGCATTAGGGTTACGATTAGGGTTAGGGTTAGCGTTAGGGTTAGGCTTAGCCTTAGAGTTAGGGTTAGGTTTAGGGTTAAGGTTAGGGTAGGTTTAGGGCTTAGGGTTAGGGTTAGGTTTAGGTTTAGGATGTTAGGGTTATGTTTAGTGTTAGGTTTAGGTTAGTGTTAGGGTTAGGGTAAGGGTTTAGGGTTAGAGTTAGGGTTAGGGTTAGGGGTAGGGTTAGGGTTAGGGTTAGGGTTAGGTTAGGGTTAGGTTTGGGTTAGGGCATTAGGCTTATGGTTAGGGTTAGGGTTAGGGTTGACTTTAGGTTTAGGGTTAGGGATAGGTTTAGTGTTAGGGCGTTAGGGTTAGTGTTAGGGTTAGTGTTTGTGTTAGGGTTAGGGCTTTATGGTTAGGTTTACGGCGCTAGGGTTAGGGCTGTGGTTAGTGTTAGGGTTAGGTCGTTAAGGTTAGGGTTAGGGTTAGGGTTAGGGTTAGTGTTAGGCTGTTACGGTTAGTTTTAGGGTTAGTGTTAGGGCGTTAGGGTCAAGTTTAGGGTTAGGTATAGGGCGTTAGGGTTAGGGTTAGGTTTAGGGTTAGGGTTAGGTTTACGGTTAGATGTTAGGATTAGGGTTAGGGTCAGGGTTAGGGTTAGGATTTAGGGTTAGGGTTAGGGTTAGGAGTTGGGGTTAGTTTTAGGGTTAGGATTATGGTTAGGGTTAGGGTTAGGAGTTAGGGTTAGGATTAGGGTGAGGTTTAGAGTTAGGGGTTAGGGGTTAGGCGTTAGGGTTAGGGTTATGTTTATTGTTAGGGTTAGGATTAGGGGGTTAGGGTTAGGTTTAGGGTTAGGTTTAGGGTTAGGTTTAGGGTTATGGTTAGGGTTTAGGGGTAGGGGTTGGGGTTATCGTTAGGGGTTAGGATTAGGGTTATGCTTAGTGTTAGGGTTAGTGCATTAAGGTTAGTGTTAGGGTTAAGTTTAGGGTTATGGTGTTATGGTTATCGTTAGGGTGTTAGGGTTAGGATTAGGGTTAGGGTTAGGGTTAGGGTTAGGCTGCTAGGGTTAGGGTTAGGTTAGTGTTAGTGTTACGGTTAGGGTTTAGGCTTAGGGTTAGTGTTACTGTTAGGGTCAGGGTTAGGGTTTGATTTCGGTTTAGGGATAGGGTTAGGGTTAGGGTTAGGCTTTGCTTTAGGGTTTAGGTGTTAGGGTTAGGGTTAGGGTTTAGGGTCAGGGTTAGGGTTAGGTTTAGCGGTTAGTGTCAGGGTTAGGGCTAGGCTTAGGGGGTTAGGGTTAGGGTTAGGGGTAAGGTTAGGGTTAGATTTAGGGTTACGGTTAGGGTTAGGGTTAGTGTTAGGGTTACGGTTAGGTTTAGGGTTAGGGTTAGGTTAGGGCTAGGGTTAGGTTTAGGGTTGGGGTTAGAGTTAGGGTTACGGTTAGGGTTAGGGTTAGGGTTAGGGTTAGGGTTACGGTTACGGTTACGGTTAGGGATTAGGGTTAGGGGTTAGGGATTAGGGTTAGGGGGTAGGGTTAGGGATAGGTTTTAGGGTTAATTTTAGTGTTAGTGTTAGGGTTAGGGTTAGGGTTTAGGTTAGGGTTAGATTTAGGGTTACGGTTAGGGTTAGGGTTAGTGTTAGGGTTACGGTTAGGTTTAGGGTTAGGATTACGGTTAGGGTTAGGGTTAGGGTTAGGGTTAGGGTTAGGGTTAGGTTAGGGTTAGGGTTAGGGCATTAAGGTTCGGGTTAGCGTTAAATTTAGGGTTAGGGTGTTAGGGTTATGGTTAGGGCATTAGGGTTACGATTAGGGTTAGGGTTAGCGTTAGGGTTAGGCTTAGCCTTAGAGTTAGGGTTAGGTTTAGGGTTAAGGTTAGGGTAGGTTTAGGGCTTAGGGTTAGGGTTAGGTTTAGGTTTAGGATGTTAGGGTTATGTTTAGTGTTAGGTTTAGGTTAGTGTTAGGGTTAGCGTAAGGGTTTAGGGTTAGAGTTAGGGTTAGGGTTAGGGGTAGGGTTAGGGTTAGGGTTAGGGTTAGGTTAGGGTTAGGTTTGGGTTAGGGCATTAGGCTTATGGTTAGGGTTAGGGTTAGGGTTGACTTTAGGTTTAGGGTTAGGGATAGGTTTAGTGTTAGGGCGTTAGGGTTAGTGTTAGGGTTAGTGTTTGTGTTAGGGTTAGGGCTTTATGGTTAGGTTTACGGCGCTAGGGTTAGGGCTGTGGTTAGTGTTAGGGTTAGGTCGTTAAGGTTAGGGTTAGGGTTAGGGTTAGGGTTAGTGTTAGGCTGTTACGGTTAGTTTTAGGGTTAGTGTTAGGGCGTTAGGGTCAAGTTTAGGGTTAGGTATAGGGCGTTAGGGTTAGGGTTAGGTTTAGGGTTAGGGTTAGGTTTACGGTTAGATGTTAGGATTAGGGTTAGGGTCAGGGTTAGGGTTAGGATTTAGGGTTAGGGTTAGGGTTAGGAGTTGGGGTTAGTTTTAGGGTTAGGATTATGGTTAGGGTTAGGGTTAGGAGTTAGGGTTAGGATTAGGGTGAGGTTTAGAGTTAGGGGTTAGGGGTTAGGCGTTAGGGTTAGGGTTATGTTTATTGTTAGGGTTAGGATTAGGGGGTTAGGGTTAGGTTTAGGGTTAGGTTTAGGGTTAGGTTTAGGGTTATGGTTAGGGTTTAGGGGTAGGGGTTGGGGTTATCGTTAGGGGTTAGGATTAGGGTTATGCTTAGGGTTAGGGTTAGTGCATTAAGGTTAGTGTTAGGGTTAAGTTTAGGGTTATGGTGTTATGGTTATCGTTAGGGTGTTAGGGTTAGGATTAGGGTTAGGGTTAGGGTTAGGGTTAGGCTGCTAGGGTTAGGGTTAGGTTAGTGTTAGTGTTACGGTTAGGGTTTAGGCTTAGGGTTAGTGTTACTGTTAGGGTTAGGGTTAGGGTTTGATTTCGGTTTAGGGATAGGGTTAGGGTTAGGGTTAGGCTTTGCTTTAGGGTTTAGGTGTTAGGGTTAGGGTTAGGGTTTAGGGTCAGGGTTAGGGTTAGGTTTAGCGGTTAGTGTCAGGGTTAGGGCTAGGCTTAGGGGGTTAGGGTTAGGGTTAGGGGTAAGGTTAGGGTTAGATTTAGGGTTACGGTTAGGGTTAGGGTTAGTGTTAGGGTTACGGTTAGGTTTAGGGTTAGGGTTAGGTTAGGGCTAGGGTTAGGTTTAGGGTTGGGGTTAGAGTTAGGGTTACGGTTAGGGTTAGGGTTAGGGTTAGGGTTAGGGTTACGGTTACGGTTACGGTTAGGGATTAGGGTTAGGGGTTAGGGATTAGGGTTAGGGGGTAGGGTTAGGGATAGGTTTTAGGGTTAATTTTAGTGTTAGTGTTAGGGTTAGGGTTAGGGTTTAGGTTAGGGTTAGATTTAGGGTTACGGTTAGGGTTAGGGTTAGTGTTAGGGTTACGGTTAGGTTTAGGGTTAGGATTACGGTTAGGGTTAGGGTTAGGGTTAGGGTTAGGGTTAGGGTTAGGTTAGGGTTAGGGTTAGGGCATTAAGGTTCGGGTTAGCGTTAAATTTAGGGTTAGGGTGTTAGGGTTATGGTTAGGGCATTAGGGTTACGATTAGGGTTAGGGTTAGCGTTAGGGTTAGGCTTAGCCTTAGAGTTAGGGTTAGGTTTAGGGTTAAGGTTAGGGTAGGTTTAGGGCTTAGGGTTAGGGTTAGGTTTAGGTTTAGGATGTTAGGGTTATGTTTAGTGTTAGGTTTAGGTTAGTGTTAGGGTTAGCGTAAGGGTTTAGGGTTAGAGTTAGGGTTAGGGTTAGGGGTAGGGTTAGGGTTAGGGTTAGGGTTAGGGTTAGGTTAGGGTTAGGTTTGGGTTAGGGCATTAGGCTTATGGTTAGGGTTAGGGTTAGGGTTGACTTTAGGTTTAGGGTTAGGGATAGGTTTAGTGTTAGGGCGTTAGGGTTAGTGTTAGGGTTAGTGTTTGTGTTAGGGTTAGGGCTTTATGGTTAGGTTTACGGCGCTAGGGTTAGGGCTGTGGTTAGTGTTAGGGTTAGGTCGTTAAGGTTAGGGTTAGGGTTAGGGTTATGGTTAGTGTTAGGCTGTTACGGTTAGTTTTAGGGTTAGTGTTAGTGCGTTAGGGTCAAGTTTAGGGTTAGGTATAGGGCGTTAGGGTTAGGGTTAGGTTTAGGGTTAGGGTTAGGTTTACGGTTAGATGTTAGGATTAGGGTTAGGGTCAGGGTTAGGGTTAGGATTTAGGGTTAGGGTTAGGGTTAGGAGTTGGGGTTAGTTTTAGGGTTAGGATTATGGTTAGGGTTAGGGTTAGGAGTTAGGGTTAGGATTAGGGTGAGGTTTAGAGTTAGGGGTTAGGGGTTAGGCGTTAGGGTTAGGGTTAGGGTTATGTTTATTGTTAGGGTTAGGATTAGGGGGTTAGGGTTAGGTTTAGGGTTAGGTTTAGGGTTAGGTTTAGGGTTATGGTTAGGGGTTAGGGGTAGGGGTTGGGGTTATCGTTAGGGGTTAGGATTAGGGTTATGCTTAGGGTTAGGGTTAGTGCATTAAGGTTAGTGTTAGGGTTAATTTTAGGGTTATGGTGTTATGGTTATATTTAGGGTGTTAGGGTTAGGATTAGGGTTAGGATTAGGGTTAGGGTTAGGCTGCTAGGGTTAGGGTTAGGTTAGTGTTAGTGTTACGGTTAGGGTTTAGGCTTAGGGTTAGTGTTAGTGTTAGGGTTAGGGTTAGGGTTAACGTTTGATTTAGGTTTAGGGATAGGGTTAGGGTTAGGGTTAGGCTTTGGTTTAGGGTTTAGTTGTTAGGGTTAGGGTTAGGGTTTAGGGTCAGGGTTAGGGTTAGGTTTAGCGGTTAGTGTCAGGGTTAGGGCTAGGCTTAGGGGGTTCGGGTTAGGGTTAGGGTTAAGGTTAGGGTTAGATTTAGGGTTACGGTTAGGGTTAGGGTTAGTGTTAGGGTTACGGCTAGGTTTAGGGTTAGGGTTAGGTTAGGGCTAGGGTTAGGTTTAGGGTTGGGGTTAGAGTTAGGGTTACGGTTAGGGTTAGGGTTAGGGTTAGGGTTAGGGTTAGGGTTAGGGTTAGGGTTACGTTTACGGTTAGGGATTAGGGTTAGGGGTTAGGGATTAGGGTTAGGGGGTAGGGTTAGGGTTAGGTTTTAGGGTTAATTTTAGTGTTAGGGTTAGGGTTAGGGTTAGGGTTTAGGTTAGGGTTAGATTTAGGGTTACGGTTAGGGTTAGGGTTAGTGTTAGGGTTACGGTTAGGTTTAGGGTTAGGATTACGGTTAGGGTTAGGGTTAGGGTTAGGGTTAGGGTTAGGGTTAGGGTTAGGTTAGGGTTATGGCATTAAGGTTCGGGGTTAGCGTTAAATTTAGGGTTAGGGTGTTAGGGTTATGGTTAGGGCATTAGGGTTACGATTAGGGTTAGGGTTAGCGTTAGGGTTAGGCTTAGCCTTAGAGTTAGGGTTAGGTTTAGGGTTAAGGTTAGGGTAGGTTTAGGGCTTAGGGTTAGGGGTTAGGTTTAGGTTTAGGATGTTAGGGTTATGTTTAGTGTTAGGTTTAGGTTAGTGTTAGGGTTTAGGGTAAGGGTTTAGGGTTAGAGTTAGGGTTAGGGTTAGGGGTAGGGTTAGGGTTAGGGTTAGGGTTAGGGTTAGGTTAGGGTTAGGTTTGGGTTAGGGCATTAGGCTTATGGTTAGGGTTAGGGTTAGGGTTGACTTTAGGTTTAGGGTTAGGGATAGGTTTAGTGTTAGGGCGTTAGGGTTAGGTGTTAGGGGTTAGTGTTTGTGTTAGGGTTAGGGCTTTATGGTTAGGTTTACGGCGCTAGGGTTAGGGCTGTGGTTAGTGTTAGGGGTTAGGTCGTTAAGGTTAGGGTTAGGGTTAGGGTTATGGTTAGTGTTAGGCTGTTACGGTTAGTTTTAGGGTTAGTGTTAGTGCGTTAGGGTCAAGTTTAGGGTTAGGTATAGGGCGTTAGGGTTAGGGTTAGGTTTAGGGTTAGGGTTAGGTTTACGGTTAGATGTTAGGATTAGGGTTAGGGTCAGGGTTAGGGTTAGGATTTAGGGTTAGGGTTAGGGTTAGGAGTTGGGGTTAGTTTTAGGGTTAGGATTAGGGTTAAGGTTAGGGTTAGGAGTTAGGGTTAGGATTAGGGTGAGGTTTAGAGTTAGGGGTTAGGGGTTAGGCGTTAGGGTTAGGGTTAGGGTTATGTTTATTGTTAGGGTTAGGATTAGGGGGTTAGGGTTAGGTTTAGGGTTAGGTTTAGGGTTAGGTTTAGGGTTATGGTTAGGGGTTAGGGGTAGGGGTTGGGGTTATCGTTAGGGGTTAGGATTAGGGTTATGCTTAGGGTTAGGGTTAGTGCATTAAGGTTAGTGTTAGGGTTAAGTTTAGGGTTATGGTGTTATGGTTATATTTAGGGTGTTAGGGTTAGGATTAGGGTTAGGATTAGGGTTAGGGTTAGGCTGCTAGGGTTAGGGTTAGGTTAGTGTTAGTGTTACGGTTAGGGTTTAGGCTTAGGGTTAGTGTTAGTGTTAGGGTTAGGGTTAGGGTTAACGTTTGATTTAGGTTTAGGGATAGGGTTAGGGTTAGGGTTAGGGTTAGGCTTTGGTTTAGGGTTTAGGTTGTTAGGGTTAGGGTTAGGGTTTAGGGTCAGGGTTAGGGTTAGGTTAGCGGTTAGTGTCAGGGTTAGGGCTAGGCTTAGGGGGGTTCGGGGTTAGGGTTAGGGTTAAGGTTAGGGTTAGATTTAGGGTTACGGTTAGGGTTAGGGTTAGTGTTAGGGTTACGGTTAGGTTTAGGGTTAGGGTTAGGTTAGGGCTAGGGTTAGGGTTTAGGGTTGGGGTTAGAGTTAGGGTTACAGTTAGGGTTAGGTGGTTTAGGTTTAGGGTTAGGGTTAGGGTTAGGGTTACGGTTACGGTTAGGGTTTAGGGTTAGGGGTTAGGGATTGGGGTTAGGGGGTAGGGTTAGGGATAGGTTTTAGGGTTAATTTTAGTGTTAGGGTTAGGGTTAGTGTTAGGGTTTAGGGTTAGTTTTAGGGTTAGGGGTAGGGTTAGGGTTAGGATTAGGGTTAGGTTGTTAGGGTTAGGGTTAGGGTTAGGGTTAGGGGTTAGGGTTACTGGTTAGTGTTAGGGTTAGTGTTAGGGGTTAGGATTAGGATTAGAGTTATGGTTAGGGTTAGGGTTAGCGTTAGGGTTAGGGTTAGGATTAGGGTTAGGGTTAGGGTAGGGTTAGGTCTTAGGGGTAGGGTTAGGGTTTGAGTTAGGCTGTTAGGGTTATGTTTAGTGTTAGGGTTTGGTTAGTGTTAGGGTTAGGTTTAGGGGTAAGTTTAGGGTTAGGCTTAGGATAAGATTTAGGGTTAGGTTTAGGGTTAGGGTAAGGGGTTAGGTAAGGGTTAGAGTTATGGTTAGGTTTAGGGCTTTGGGTTAGGATTAGTGTTAGGGATATGCTGTTAGCGTTATGTTTACGGTTAGGGTTAGTTTAGTGTTAGGGTTAGGGTTAGGGTTTAGGGTTAGGGGTAGCGTAAGGTTTAGAGTTAGGGTTTAGGGTTAGGGTTAGGGTTAGGGTTAGGATTAGGGTTAGGGTTAGGGTTAGGTTAGGGTATTAAGGTTCGGGGTAGTGTTAAGGGTTAGGGTTAGGGTTAGGATAAGTTTTAGGGTTAGGGTTAGGGTTAGGGTTTAGGGTTAGGGTTAGGGTTAGGGTTAGGATTTGGTTTAGGGTTAGGGTTAAGTAAGGGTTAGGGTTAGGGTTACGGTTAGGGGTTAGGGTTATGGTTAGGGTTAGGGTTAGGTTTAGGGTTAGGATTACGGTTAGGGTTAGGGTTAGGGTTAGGGTTAGGTTAGGGTTAGGGTTAGGGTTAGGGCATTAAGGTTCGGGTTAGTGTTAAATTTAGGGTTAGGGTGTTAGGGTTATGCTTAGGGCATTAGGGTTACGATAAGGGTAGGGTTAGCGTTAGGGTTAGGGTTAGGCTTAGAGTTAGGGTTAGGTTTAGGGTTAGGGTTAGGTTTAGGTTTAGGGTTATGATGTTAGGGCTATGTTAGTGTTAGGTTTAGGTTAGTGTTAGGGTTAGGGTTTAGGGTTAGGGGTTAGGGTTAGGGTTAGGTTTAGGTTTAGGTTTAGTATTAGGATTAGGTGAGGGTTAGGATTAGGTTTAGGGTTTAGGGTTATGGTTAGTATTAGGGTTAGGGTTATGGTTAGGTTTAGCGTTAGGTTAGGGTTAGGTTTAAGGTTAGGGATAGGGCGTTAATGTTAGGGTTAGGGTTAATTTTAGGGTTAGGGTGTTAGGGTTAGGATTAGGATTAGGGTTAGGATTAGGGTTACGGGTTAGGGTTTAGGGTTAGGGTTAGGTTTAGGGTTACTGTTAGGTTTAGGGTTTAGGGTTATGGTTAGGATTAGGGTTATGGTTAGGTTTAGCGTTAGGTTTGGGTCAGGTTTAGGGTTAGGAATAGGGCGTTAAGTGTAGGGTTAGGGTTAAGTTTAGTGTTAGGGTGTTAGGGTTAGTGTTAGGGTGTTAGGGTTAGGATTAGGATTAGGGTTAGGGTTAGGGTGTAAGTGTTAGGATTAGGATTAGGGTTAGTATTAGGGTTAGGGTTAGGGTTAACGTTTGATTTAGGTTTAGGGATAGGGTTAGGGTTATGGTTAGTCTTTGGTCTAGGGTTAGGCGTTAGGGTTAGGGTTTAGGGTCTGGGTTAGGTTTAGTGATAGGGTTAGGTGAGGTTTAGGGTTAGGTTTAGGGTTTATGATTATGGTTAGGATTAGGGTTTGGTTTAGGGTTAGGATTAGGGTTAGGTTAGGGTTAGGGTTAGGGTGAGGTTTAGGTTTAGTGTTACGGTTAGGGGTTAGGGTTAGGGGTTTGGGTTAAGGTTAGGTTTAGGTTTAGGTTTAGTGTAAGGATTAGATGAGGGTTAGGTTTAGGTTTAGGGATTACGGTTATGGTTAGGATTAGGGATAGGGTTATGGTTAGGGTTAGCGTTAGGTTAGGGTTAGGGTTAAGGTTAGGGATAGGGCGTTAATGTTAGGATTAGGGTTAATTTTAGGGTTAGGGTGTTAGGGTTAGGGTTAGGGTGTTAGGGTTAGGATTAGCATTAGGGTTAGGGTTTGGGTTAGGGTTAGGATTAGGGTTAGGTTTAGGGTTAGGGTTAGCGTTTAGGGTTAGGTTAGGGTTAGTGTTAGGGTTACGGTTAGGGGTTAGGGTTAGGGGTTAGTGTTAATGTTAGGGTTAGGGTTAGGTTTAGTGATAGGGTTAGGTGAGGTTTAGGGTTAGGGTTAGGCTTTATGATTATGGTTAGGATTAGGGTTATGGTTAGGGTTAGGGTTAGCGTTCGTTTAGGGTTAGTGTTAGGGTTAGGGATGGGGCGTTAAGGTTAGTGTTAGGGTTAAGTTTAGGGTTAGGGTGTTAGGGTTAGGGTTAGGGCGTTAGGGTTAAGATTAGGATTAGGGTTAGGATTAGGGTTAGGGTTAGGGTTAGGGTTAGGGTTAGGGCTAGGGTTAGGGTTAGGGTTAGGGTTAGGGTTAAGGTTAGGGTTAGATTTAGGGTTACGGTTAGGATTAGGGTTAGGGTTAGGTTAGGGCTAGGGTTAGGTTTAGGGGTTGGGGTTAGAGTTAGGGTTACGGTTAGGGTTAGGGTTAGGGTTAGGGTTAGGGTTAGGGTTAGGTAGGGTTACGGTTACGGTTAGGGATTAGGGTTAGGGGTTAGGGATTAGGGTTAGGGGGTAGGGTTAGGGTTAGGTTTTAGGGTTAATTTTAGTGTTAGTGTTAGGGTTAGGGTTAGGGTTTAGGTTAGGGTTAGATTTAGGGTTACGGTTAGGGTTAGGGTTAGTGTTAGGGTTACGGTTAGGTTTAGGGTTAGGATTACGGTTAGGGTTAGGGTTAGGGTTAGGGTTAGGGTTAGGGTTAGGGTTAGGGTTAGGTTAGGGTTAGGGTTAGGGCATTAAGGTTCGGGTTAGCGTTAAATTTAGGGTTAGGGTGTTAGGGTTATGGTTAGGGCATTAGGGTTACGATTAGGGTTAGGGTTAGCGTTAGGGTTAGGCTTAGCCTTAGAGTTAGGGTTAGGTTTAGGGTTAAGGTTAGGGTAGGTTTAGGGCTTAGGGTTAGGGTTAGGTTTAGGTTTAGGATGTTAGGGTTATGTTTAGTGTTAGGTTTAGGTTAGTGTTAGGGTTAGGGTAAGGGTTTAGGGTTAGAGTTAGGGTTAGGGTTAGGGGTAGGTTTAGGGTTAGGGTTAGGGTTAGGTTAGGGTTAGGTTTGGGTTAGGGCATTAGGCTTATGGTTAGGGTTAGGGTTAGGGTTGACTTTAGGTTTAGGGTTAGGGATAGGTTTAGTGTTAGGGCGTTAGGGTTAGTGTTAGGGTTAGTGTTTGTGTTAGGGTTAGGGATTTATGGCTAGGTTTACGTCGCTAGGGTTAGGGCTGTGGTTAGTGTTAGGGTTAGGTCGTTAAGGTTAGGGTTAGGGTTAGGGTTAGGGTTAGTGTTAGGCTGTTACGGTTAGTTTTAGGGTTAGTGTTAGGGCGTTAGGGTCAAGTTTAGGGTTAGGTATAGGGCGTTAGGGTTAGGGTTAGGTTTAGGGTTAGGGGTTAGGTTTACGGTTAGATGTTAGGATTAGGGTTAGGGTCAGGGTTAGGGTTAGGATTTAGGGTTAGGGTTAGGGTTAGGAGTTGGGGTTAGTTTTAGGGTTAGGATTATGGTTAGGGTTAGGGTTAGGAGTTAGGGTTAGGATTAGGGTGAGGTTTAGAGTTAGGGGTTAGGGGTTAGGCGTTAGGGTTAGGGTTATGTTTATTGTTAGGGTTAGGATTAGGGGGTTAGGGTTAGTTTTAGGGTTAGGTTTAGGGTTAGGTTTAGGGTTATGGTTAGGGTTTAGGGGTAGGGGTTGGGGTTATCGTTAGGGGTTAGGATTAGGGTTATGCTTAGTGTTAGGGTTAGTGCATTAAGGTTAGTGTTAGGGTTAAGTTTAGGGTTATGGTGTTATGGTTATCGTTAGGGTGTTAGGGTTAGGATTAGGGTTAGGGTTAGGGTTAGGGTTAGGCTGCTAGGGTTAGGGTTAGGTTAGTGTTAGTGTTACGGTTAGGGTTTAGGCTTAGGGTTAGTGTTAGGGTTAGGGTTAGGGTTAACGTTTGATTTAGGTTTAGGGATAGGGTTAGGGTTAGGGTTAGGCTTTGCTTTAGGGTTTAGGTGTTAGGGTTAGGGTTAGGGTTTAGGGTCAGGGTTAGGGTTAGGTTTAGCGGTTAGTGTCAGGGTTAGGGCTAGGCTTAGGGGGTTAGGGTTAGGGTTAGGGTTAAGGTTAGGGTTAGATTTAGGGTTACGGTTAGGGTTAGGGTTAGGGTTACGGTTAGGTTTAGGGTTAGGGTTAGGTTAGGGCTAGGGTTAGGTTTAGGGTTGGGGTTAGAGTTAGGGTTACGGTTAGGGTTAGGGTTAGGGTTAGGGTTAGGGTTAGGGTTAGGGTTACGGTTACGGTTAGGGATTAGGGTTAGGGGTTAGGGATTAGGGTTAGGGGGTAGGGTTAGGGTTAGGTTTTAGGGTTAATTTTAGTGTTAGTGTTAGGGTTAGGGTTAGGGTTTAGGTTAGGGTTAGATTTAGGGTTACGGTTAGGGTTAGGGTTAGTGTTAGGGTTACGGTTAGGTTTAGGGTTAGGATTACGGTTAGGGTTAGGGTTAGGTTTACGGTTAGGGTTAGGGTTAGGGTTAGGGTTAGGGTTAGGTTAGGGTTAGGGTTAGGGCATTAAGGTTCGGGTTAGCGTTAAATTTAGGGTTAGGGTGTTAGGGTTATGGTTAGGGCATTAGGGTTACGATTAGGGTTAGGGTTAGCGTTAGGGTTAGGCTTAGCCTTAGAGTTAGGGTTAGGTTTAGGGTTAAGGTTAGGGTAGGTTTAGGGCTTAGGGTTAGGGTTAGGTTTAGGTTTAGGATGTTAGGGTTATGTTTAGTGTTAGGTTTAGGTTAGTGTTAGGGTTAGGGTAAGGGTTTAGGGTTAGAGTTAGGGTTAGGGTTAGGGGTAGGGTTAGGGTTAGGGTTAGGGTTAGGTTAGGGTTAGGTTTGGGTTAGGGCATTAGGCTTATGGTTAGGGTTAGGGTTAGGGTTGACTTTAGGTTTAGGGTTAGGGATAGGTTTAGTGTTAGGGCGTTAGGGTTAGTGTTAGGGTTAGTGTTTGTGTTAGGGTTAGGGCTTTATGGTTAGGTTTACGGCGCTAGGGTTAGGGCTGTGGTTAGTGTTAGGGTTAGGTCGTTAAGGTTAGGGTTAGGGTTAGGTTTAGGGTTAGTGTTAGGCTGTTACGGTTAGTTTTAGGGTTAGTGTTAGGGCGTTAGGGTCAAGTTTAGGGTTAGGTATAGGGCGTTAGGGTTAGGGTTAGGTTTAGGGTTAGGGTTAGGTTTACGGTTAGATGTTAGGATTAGGGTTAGGGTCAGGGTTAGGGTTAGGATTTAGGGTTAGGGTTAGGGTTAGGAGTTGGGGTTAGTTTTAGGGTTAGGATTATGGTTAGGGTTAGGGTTAGGAGTTAGGGTTAGGATTAGGGTGAGGTTTAGAGTTAGGGGTTAGGGGTTAGGCGTTAGGGTTAGGGTTATGTTTATTGTTAGGGTTAGGATTAGGGGGTTAGGGTTAGGTTTAGGGTTAGGTTTAGGGTTAGGTTTAGGGTTATGGTTAGGGTTTAGGGGTAGGGGTTGGGGTTATCGTTAGGGGTTAGGATTAGGGTTATGCTTAGTGTTAGGGTTAGTGCATTAAGGTTAGTGTTAGGGTTAAGTTTAGGGTTATGGTGTTATGGTTATCGTTAGGGTGTTAGGGTTAGGATTAGGGTTAGGGTTAGGGTTAGGGTTAGGCTGCTAGGGTTAGGGTTAGGTTAGTGTTAGTGTTACGGTTAGGGTTTAGGCTTAGGGTTAGTGTTAGGGTTAGGGTTAGGGTTAACGTTTGATTTAGGTTTAGGGATAGGGTTAGGGTTAGGGTTAGGCTTTGCTTTAGGGTTTAGGTGTTAGGGTTAGGGTTAGGGTTTAGGGTCAGGGTTAGGGTTAGGTTTAGCGGTTAGTGTCAGGGTTAGGGCTAGGCTTAGGGGGTTAGGGTTAGGGTTAGGGTTAAGGTTAGGGTTAGATTTAGGGTTACGGTTAGGGTTAGGGTTAGTGTTAGGGTTACGGTTAGGTTTAGGGTTAGGGTTAGGTTAGGGCTAGGGTTAGGTTTAGGGTTGGGGTTAGAGTTAGGGTTACGGTTAGGGTTAGGGTTAGGGTTAGGGTTAGGGTTAGGGTTACGGTTACGGTTACGGTTAGGGATTAGGGTTAGGGGTTAGGGATTAGGGTTAGGGGGTAGGGTTAGGGATAGGTTTTAGGGTTAATTTTAGTGTTAGTGTTAGGGTTAGGGTTAGGGTTTAGGTTAGGGTTAGATTTAGGGTTACGGTTAGGGTTAGGGTTAGTGTTAGGGTTACGGTTAGGTTTAGGGTTAGGATTACGGTTAGGGTTAGGGTTAGGGTTAGGGTTAGGGTTAGGGTTAGGGTTAGGGTTAGGTTAGGGTTAGGGTTAGGGCATTAAGGTTCGGGTTAGCGTTAAATTTAGGGTTAGGGTGTTAGGGTTATGGTTAGGGCATTAGGGTTACGATTAGGGTTAGGGTTAGCGTTAGGGTTAGGCTTAGCCTTAGAGTTAGGGTTAGGTTTAGGGTTAAGGTTAGGGTAGGTTTAGGGCTTAGGGTTAGGGTTAGGTTTAGGTTTAGGATGTTAGGGTTATGTTTAGTGTTAGGTTTAGGTTAGTGTTAGGGTTAGGGTAAGGGTTTAGGGTTAGAGTTAGGGTTAGGGTTAGGGGTAGGGTTAGGGTTAGGGTTAGGGTTAGGGTTAGGTTAGGGTTAGGTTTGGGTTAGGGCATTAGGCTTATGGTTAGGGTTAGGGTTAGGGTTGACTTTAGGTTTAGGGTTAGGGATAGGTTTAGTGTTAGGGCGTTAGGGTTAGTGTTAGGGTTAGTGTTTGTGTTAGGGTTAGGGCTTTATGGTTAGGTTTACGGCGCTAGGGTTAGGGCTGTGGTTAGTGTTAGGGTTAGGTCGTTAAGGTTAGGGTTAGGGTTAGGGTTATGGTTAGTGTTAGGCTGTTACGGTTAGTTTTAGGGTTAGTGTTAGTGCGTTAGGGTCAAGTTTAGGGTTAGGTATAGGGCGTTAGGGTTAGGGTTAGGTTTAGGGTTAGGGTTAGGTTTACGGTTAGATGTTAGGATTAGGGTTAGGGTCAGGGTTAGGGTTAGGATTTAGGGTTAGGGTTAGGGTTAGGAGTTGGGGTTAGTTTTAGGGTTAGGATTAGGGTTAAGGTTAGGGTTAGGAGTTAGGGTTAGGATTAGGGTGAGGTTTAGAGTTAGGGGTTAGGGGTTAGGCGTTAGGGTTAGGGTTAGGGTTATGTTTATTGTTAGGGTTAGGATTAGGGGGTTAGGGTTAGGTTTAGGGTTAGGTTTAGGGTTAGGTTTAGGGTTATGGTTAGGGGTTAGGGGTAGGGGTTGGGGTTATCGTTAGGGGTTAGGATTAGGGTTATGCTTAGGGTTAGGGTTAGTGCATTAAGGTTAGTGTTAGGGTTAAGTTTAGGGTTATGGTGTTATGGTTATATTTAGGGTGTTAGGGTTAGGATTAGGGTTAGGATTAGGGTTAGGGTTAGGCTGCTAGGGTTAGGGTTAGGTTAGTGTTAGTGTTACGGTTAGGGTTTAGGCTTAGGGTTAGTGTTAGTGTTAGGGTTAGGGTTAGGGTTAACGTTTGATTTAGGTTTAGGGATAGGGTTAGGGTTAGGGTTAGGCTTTGGTTTAGGGTTTAGTTGTTAGGGTTAGGGTTAGGGTTTAGGGTCAGGGTTAGGGTTAGGTTTAGCGGTTAGTGTCAGGGTTAGGGCTAGGCTTAGGGGGTTCGGGTTAGGGTTAGGGTTAAGTTTAGGGTTAGATTTAGGGTTACGGTTAGGGTTAGGGTTAGTGTTAGGGTTACGGTTAGGTATAGGGTTAGGGTTAGGTTAGGGCTAGGGTTAGGTTTAGGGTTGGGGTTAGAGTTAGGGTTACGGTTAGGGTTAGGGTTAGGGTTAGGGTTAGGGTTAGGGTTAGGGTTAGGGTTACGTTTACGGTTAGGGATTAGGGTTAGGGGTTAGGGATTAGGGTTAGGGGGTAGGGTTAGGGTTAGGTTTTAGGGTTAATTTTAGTGTTAGGGTTAGGGTTAGGGTTAGGGTTTAGGTTAGGGTTAGATTTAGGGTTACGGTTAGGGTTAGGGTTAGTGTTAGGGTTACGGTTAGGTTTAGGGTTAGGATTACGGTTAGGGTTAGGGTTAGGGTTAGGGTTAGGGTTAGGGTTAGGGTTAGGTTAGGGTTAGGGTTAGGGCATTAAGGTTCGGGTTAGCGTTAAATTTAGGGTTAGGGTGTTAGGGTTATGGTTAGGGCATTAGGGTTACGATTAGGGTTAGGGTTAGCGTTAGGGTTAGGCTTAGCCTTAGAGTTAGGGTTAGGTTTAGGGTTAAGGTTAGGGTAGGTTTAGGGCTTAGGGTTAGGGTTAGGTTTAGGTTTAGGATGTTAGGGTTATGTTTAGTGTTAGGTTTAGGTTAGTGTTAGGGTTAGGGTAAGGGTTTAGGGTTAGAGTTAGGGTTAGGGTTAGGGGTAGGGTTAGGGTTAGGGTTAGGGTTAGGTTAGGGTTAGGTTTGGGTTAGGGCATTAGGCTTATGGTTAGGGTTAGGGTTAGGGTTGACTTTAGGTTTAGGGTTAGGGATAGGTTTAGTGTTAGGGCGTTAGGGTTAGTGTTAGGGTTAGTGTTTGTGTTAGGGTTAGGGCTTTATGGTTAGGTTTACGGCGCTAGGGTTAGGGCTGTGGTTAGTGTTAGGGTTAGGTCGTTAAGGTTAGGGTTAGGGTTAGGGTTAGGGTTAGTGTTAGGCTGTTACGGTTAGTTTTAGGGTTAGTGTTAGGGCGTTAGGGTCAAGTTTAGGGTTAGGTATAGGGCGTTAGGGTTAGGGTTAGGTTTAGGGTTAGGGTTAGGTTTACGGTTAGATGTTAGGATTAGGGTTAGGGTCAGGGTTAGGGTTAGGATTTAGGGTTAGGGTTAGGGTTAGGAGTTGGGGTTAGTTTTAGGGTTAGGATTATGGTTAGGGTTAGGGTTAGGAGTTAGGGTTAGGATTAGGGTGAGGTTTAGAGTTAGGGGTTAGGGGTTAGGCGTTAGGGTTAGGGTTATGTTTATTGTTAGGGTTAGGATTAGGGGGTTAGGGTTAGGTTTAGGGTTAGGTTTAGGGTTAGGTTTAGGGTTATGGTTAGGGTTTAGGGGTAGGGGTTGGGGTTATCGTTAGGGGTTAGGATTAGGGTTATGCTTAGTGTTAGGGTTAGTGCATTAAGGTTAGTGTTAGGGTTAAGTTTAGGGTTATGGTGTTATGGTTATCGTTAGGGTGTTAGGGTTAGGATTAGGGTTAGGGTTAGGGTTAGGGTTAGGCTGCTAGGGTTAGGGTTAGGTTAGTGTTAGTGTTACGGTTAGGGTTTAGGCTTAGGGTTAGTGTTAGGGTTAGGGTTAGGGTTAACGTTTGATTTAGGTTTAGGGATAGGGTTAGGGTTAGGGTTAGGCTTTGCTTTAGGGTTTAGGTGTTAGGGTTAGGGTTAGGGTTTAGGGTCAGGGTTAGGGTTAGGTTTAGCGGTTAGTGTCAGGGTTAGGGCTAGGCTTAGGGGGTTAGGGTTAGGGTTAGGGTTAAGGTTAGGGTTAGATTTAGGGTTACGGTTAGGGTTAGGGTTAGTGTTAGGGTTACGGTTAGGTTTAGGGTTAGGGTTAGGTTAGGGCTAGGGTTAGGTTTAGGGTTGGGGTTAGAGTTAGGGTTACGGTTAGGGTTAGGGTTAGGGTTAGGGTTAGGGTTAGGGTTACGGTTACGGTTACGGTTAGGGATTAGGGTTAGGGGTTAGGGATTAGGGTTAGGGGGTAGGGTTAGGGATAGGTTTTAGGGTTAATTTTAGTGTTAGTGTTAGGGTTAGGGTTAGGGTTTAGGTTAGGGTTAGATTTAGGGTTACGGTTAGGGTTAGGGTTAGTGTTAGGGTTACGGTTAGGTTTAGGGTTAGGATTACGGTTAGGGTTAGGGTTAGGGTTAGGGTTAGGGTTAGGGTTAGGGTTAGGTTAGGGTTAGGGTTAGGGCATTAAGGTTCGGGTTAGCGTTAAATTTAGGGTTAGGGTGTTAGGGTTATGGTTAGGGCATTAGGGTTACGATTAGGGTTAGGGTTAGCGTTAGGGTTAGGCTTAGCCTTAGAGTTAGGGTTAGGTTTAGGGTTAAGGTTAGGGTAGGTTTAGGGCTTAGGGTTAGGGTTAGGTTTAGGTTTAGGATGTTAGGGTTATGTTTAGTGTTAGGTTTAGGTTAGTGTTAGGGTTAGGGTAAGGGTTTAGGGTTAGAGTTAGGGTTAGGGTTAGGGGTAGGGTTAGGGTTAGGGTTAGGGTTAGGGTTAGGTTAGGGTTAGGTTTGGGTTAGGGCATTAGGCTTATGGTTAGGGTTAGGGTTAGGGTTGACTTTAGGTTTAGGGTTAGGGATAGGTTTAGTGTTAGGGCGTTAGGGTTAGTGTTAGGGTTAGTGTTTGTGTTAGGGTTAGGGCTTTATGGTTAGGTTTACGGCGCTAGGGTTAGGGCTGTGGTTAGTGTTAGGGTTAGGTCGTTAAGGTTAGGGTTAGGGTTAGGGTTATGGTTAGTGTTAGGCTGTTACGGTTAGTTTTAGGGTTAGTGTTAGTGCGTTAGGGTCAAGTTTAGGGTTAGGTATAGGGCGTTAGGGTTAGGGTTAGGTTTAGGGTTAGGGTTAGGTTTACGGTTAGATGTTAGGATTAGGGTTAGGGTCAGGGTTAGGGTTAGGATTTAGGGTTAGGGTTAGGGTTAGGAGTTGGGGTTAGTTTTAGGGTTAGGATTAGGGTTAAGGTTAGGGTTAGGAGTTAGGGTTAGGATTAGGGTGAGGTTTAGAGTTAGGGGTTAGGGGTTAGGCGTTAGGGTTAGGGTTAGGGTTATGTTTATTGTTAGGGTTAGGATTAGGGGGTTAGGGTTAGGTTTAGGGTTAGGTTTAGGGTTAGGTTTAGGGTTATGGTTAGGGGTTAGGGGTAGGGGTTGGGGTTATCGTTAGGGGTTAGGATTAGGGTTATGCTTAGGGTTAGGGTTAGTGCATTAAGGTTAGTGTTAGGGTTAAGTTTAGGGTTATGGTGTTATGGTTATCGTTAGGGTGTTAGGGTTAGGATTAGGGTTAGGATTAGGGTTAGGGTTAGGCTGCTAGGGTTAGGGTTAGGTTAGTGTTAGTGTTACGGTTAGGGTTTAGGCTTAGGGTTAGTGTTAGTGTTAGGGTTAGGGTTAGGGTTAACGTTTGATTTAGGTTTAGGGATAGGGTTAGGGTTAGGGTTAGGCTTTGGTTTAGGGTTTAGTTGTTAGGGTTAGGGTTAGGGTTTAGGGTCAGGGTTAGGGTTAGGTTTAGCGGTTAGTGTCAGGGTTAGGGCTAGGCTTAGGGGGTTCGGGTTAGGGTTAGGGTTAAGGTTAGGGTTAGATTTAGGGTTACGGTTAGGGTTAGGGTTAGTGTTAGGGTTACGGTTAGGTATAGGGTTAGGGTTAGGTTAGGGCTAGGGTTAGGTTTAGGGTTGGGGTTAGAGTTAGGGTTACGGTTAGGGTTAGGGTTAGGGTTAGGGTTAGGGTTAGGGTTAGGGTTAGGGTTACGTTTACGGTTAGGGATTAGGGTTAGGGGTTAGGGATTAGGGTTAGGGGGTAGGGTTAGGGTTAGGTTTTAGGGTTAATTTTAGTGTTAGGGTTAGGGTTAGGGTTAGGGTTTAGGTTAGGGTTAGATTTAGGGTTACGGTTAGGGTTAGGGTTAGTGTTAGGGTTACGGTTAGGTTTAGGGTTAGGATTACGGTTAGGGTTAGGGTTAGGGTTAGGGTTAGGGTTAGGGTTAGGTTAGGGTTAGGGTTAGGGCATTAAGGTTCGGGTTAGCGTTAAATTTAGGGTTAGGGTGTTAGGGTTATGGTTAGGGCATTAGGGTTACGATTAGGGTTAGGGTTAGCGTTAGGGTTAGGCTTAGCCTTAGAGTTAGGGTTAGGTTTAGGGTTAAGGTTAGGGTAGGTTTAGGGCTTAGGGTTAGGGTTAGGTTTAGGTTTAGGATGTTAGGGTTATGTTTAGTGTTAGGTTTAGGTTAGTGTTAGGGTTAGGGTAAGGGTTTAGGGTTAGAGTTAGGGTTAGGGTTAGGGGTAGGGTTAGGGTTAGGGTTAGGGTTAGGGTTAGGTTAGGGTTAGGTTTGGGTTAGGGCATTAGGCTTATGGTTAGGGTTAGGGTTAGGGTTGACTTTAGGTTTAGGGTTAGGGATAGGTTTAGTGTTAGGGCGTTAGGGTTAGTGTTAGGGTTAGTGTTTGTGTTAGGGTTAGGGCTTTATGGTTAGGTTTACGGCGCTAGGGTTAGGGCTGTGGTTAGTGTTAGGGTTAGGTCGTTAAGGTTAGGGTTAGGGTTAGGGTTATGGTTAGTGTTAGGCTGTTACGGTTAGTTTTAGGGTTAGTGTTAGTGCGTTAGGGTCAAGTTTAGGGTTAGGTATAGGGCGTTAGGGTTAGGGTTAGGTTTAGGGTTAGGGTTAGGTTTACGGTTAGATGTTAGGATTAGGGTTAGGGTCAGGGTTAGGGTTAGGATTTAGGGTTAGGGTTAGGGTTAGGAGTTGGGGTTAGTTTTAGGGTTAGGATTAGGGTTAAGGTTAGGGTTAGGAGTTAGGGTTAGGATTAGGGTGAGGTTTAGAGTTAGGGGTTAGGGGTTAGGCGTTAGGGTTAGGGTTAGGGTTATGTTTATTGTTAGGGTTAGGATTAGGGGGTTAGGGTTAGGTTTAGGGTTAGGTTTAGGGTTAGGTTTAGGGTTATGGTTAGGGGTTAGGGGTAGGGGTTGGGGTTATCGTTAGGGGTTAGGATTAGGGTTATGCTTAGGGTTAGGGTTAGTGCATTAAGGTTAGTGTTAGGGTTAAGTTTAGGGTTATGGTGTTATGGTTATATTTAGGGTGTTAGGGTTAGGATTAGGGTTAGGATTAGGGTTAGGGTTAGGCTGCTAGGGTTAGGGTTAGGTTAGTGTTAGTGTTACGGTTAGGGTTTAGGCTTAGGGTTAGTGTTAGTGTTAGGGTTAGGGTTAGGGTTAGGGTTAACGTTTGATTTAGGTTTAGGGATAGGGTTAGGGTTAGGGTTAGGGTTAGGCTTTGGTTTAGGGTTTAGTTGTTAGGGTTAGGGTTAGGGTTTAGGGTCAGGGTTAGGGTTAGGTTTAGCGGTTAGTGTCAGGGTTAGGGCTAGGCTTAGGGGGTTCGGGTTAGGGTTAGGGTTAAGGTTAGGGTTAGATTTAGGGTTACGGTTAGGGTTAGGGTTAGTGTTAGGGTTACGGTTAGGTTTAGGGTTAGGGTTAGGTTAGGGCTAGGGTTAGGTTTATGGTTGGGGTTAGAGTTAGGGTTACAGTTAGGGTTAGGGTTAGGGTTAGGTTTAGGGTTAGGGTTAGGGTTAGGGTTACGGTTACGGTTAGGGTTTAGGGTTAGGGGTTAGGGATTGGGGTTAGGGGGTAGGGTTAGGGATAGGTTTTAGGGTTAATTTTAGTGTTAGGGTTAGGGTTAGTGTTAGGGTTTAGGGTTAGTTTTAGGGTTAGGGGTAGGGTTAGGGTTAGGATTAGGGTTAGGTTGTTAGGGTTAGGGTTAGGGTTAGGGTTAGGGGTTAGGGTTACTGGTTAGTGTTAGGGTTAGTGTTAGGGGTTAGGATTAGGATTAGAGTTATGGTTAGGGTTAGGGTTAGCGTTAGGGTTAGGGTTAGGATTAGGGTTAGGGTTAGGGTAGGGTTAGGTCTTAGGGGTAGGGTTAGGGTTTGAGTTAGGCTGTTAGGGTTATGTTTAGTGTTAGGGTTTGGTTAGTGTTAGGGTTAGGTTTAGGGGTAAGTTTAGGGTTAGGCTTAGGATAAGATTTAGGGTTAGGTTTAGGGTTAGGGTAAGGGGTTAGGTAAGGGTTAGAGTTATGGTTAGGTTTAGGGCTTTGGGTTAGGATTAGTGTTAGGGATATGCTGTTAGCGTTATGTTTACGGTTAGGGTTAGTTTAGTGTTAGGGTTAGGGTTAGGGTTTAGGGTTAGGGGTAGCGTAAGGTTTAGAGTTAGGGTTTAGGGTTAGGGTTAGGGTTAGGGTTAGGATTAGGGTTAGGGTTAGGGTTAGGTTAGGGTATTAAGGTTCGGGGTAGTGTTAAGGGTTAGGGTTAGGGTTAGGATAAGTTTTAGGGTTAGGGTTAGGGTTAGGGTTTAGGGTTAGGGTTAGGGTTAGGGTTAGGATTTGGTTTAGGGTTAGGGTTAAGTAAGGGTTAGGGTTAGGGTTACGGTTAGGGGTTAGGGTTATGGTTAGGGTTAGGGTTAGGTTTAGGGTTAGGATTACGGTTAGGGTTAGGGTTAGGGTTAGGTTAGGGTTAGGGTTAGGGTTAGGGCATTAAGGTTCGGGTTAGTGTTAAATTTAGGGTTAGGGTGTTAGGGTTATGCTTAGGGCATTAGGGTTACGATAAGGGTAGGGTTAGCGTTAGGGTTAGGGTTAGGCTTAGAGTTAGGGTTAGGTTTAGGGTTAGGGTTAGGTTTAGGTTTAGGGTTATGATGTTAGGGCTATGTTAGTGTTAGGTTTAGGTTAGTGTTAGGGTTAGGGTTTAGGGTTAGGGGTTAGGGTTAGGGTTAGGTTTAGGTTTAGGTTTAGTATTAGGATTAGGTGAGGGTTAGGATTAGGTTTAGGGTTTAGGGTTATGGTTAGGATTAGGGTTAGGGTTATGGTTAGGTTTAGCGTTAGGTTAGGGTTAGGTTTAAGGTTAGGGATAGGGCGTTAATGTTAGGGTTAGGGTTAATTTTAGGGTTAGGGTGTTAGGGTTAGGATTAGGATTAGGGTTAGGATTAGGGTTACGGGTTAGGGTTTAGGGTTAGGGTTAGGTTTAGGGTTACTGTTAGGTTTAGGGTTTAGGGTTATGGTTAGGATTAGGGTTATGGTTAGGTTTAGCGTTAGGTTTGGGTCAGGTTTAGGGTTAGGAATAGGGCGTTAAGTGTAGGGTTAGGGTTAAGTTTAGTGTTAGGGTGTTAGGGTTAGTGTTAGGGTGTTAGGGTTAGGATTAGGATTAGGGTTAGGGTTAGGGTGTAAGTGTTAGGATTAGGATTAGGGTTAGTATTAGGGTTAGGGTTAGGGTTAACGTTTGATTTAGGTTTAGGGATAGGGTTAGGGTTATGGTTAGTCTTTGGTCTAGGGTTAGGCGTTAGGGTTAGGGTTTAGGGTCTGGGTTAGGTTTAGTGATAGGGTTAGGTGAGGTTTAGGGTTAGGTTTAGGGTTTATGATTATGGTTAGGATTAGGGTTTGGTTTAGGGTTAGGATTAGGGTTAGGTTAGGGTTAGGGTTAGGGTGAGGTTTAGGTTTAGTGTTACGGTTAGGGGTTAGGGTTAGGGGTTTGGGTTAAGGTTAGGTTTAGGTTTAGGTTTAGTGTAAGGATTAGATGAGGGTTAGGTTTAGGTTTAGGGATTACGGTTATGGTTAGGATTAGGGATAGGGTTATGGTTAGGGTTAGCGTTAGGTTAGGGTTAGGGTTAAGGTTAGGGATAGGGCGTTAATGTTAGGATTAGGGTTAATTTTAGGGTTAGGGTGTTAGGGTTAGGGTTAGGGTGTTAGGGTTAGGATTAGCATTAGGGTTAGGGTTTGGGTTAGGGTTAGGATTAGGGTTAGGTTTAGGGTTAGGGTTAGCGTTTAGGGTTAGGTTAGGGTTAGTGTTAGGGTTACGGTTAGGGGTTAGGGTTAGGGGTTAGTGTTAATGTTAGGGTTAGGGTTAGGTTTAGTGATAGGGTTAGGTGAGGTTTAGGGTTAGGGTTAGGCTTTATGATTATGGTTAGGATTAGGGTTATGGTTAGGGTTAGGGTTAGCGTTCGTTTAGGGTTAGTGTTAGGGTTAGGGATGGGGCGTTAAGGTTAGTGTTAGGGTTAAGTTTAGGGTTAGGGTGTTAGGGTTAGGGTTAGGGCGTTAGGGTTAAGATTAGGATTAGGGTTAGGATTAGGGTTAGGGTTAGGGTTAGGGTTAGGGTTAGGGCTAGGGTTAGGATTAGGTTTGGGCTAGGGCATTAGGCTTTTGGTTAGGGTTAGTGTTAGGGTTGGCTTTAGGTTTAGGGTTAGGGATAGGTTTAGTGTTAGGGCGTTAGGGTTAGGGTTAGTGTTAGGGCGTTATGGTCAAGTTTAGGGTTAGGCATAGGGCGTTAGGGTTTGTGTTAGGTTTAAGGTTCTGTTAGGTTTACGGTTAGGTGTTAGGATTAGGGTTAGGGTTAGGGTTAGGATTTAGGGTTGGGGTTAGGGTTAGGGTTATGGTTAGGGGTTGGGGTTAGGTTTATGGTTAGGATTACGGTTAGGGTTAGGTTAGGGTTAGGGTTAGGGCATTAAGGTTTGGGTTACTGTTAAATTTAGGGTTAGGGTGTTAGGGTTATGGTTAGGGCATTAGGGTTACGATTAGGGTTAAGGTTAGCGTTAGGGTTAGGTTAGGGTTAGTGTTAGGGTTACGGTTAGGGGTTAGGGTTAGGGGTTAGTGTTAATGTTAGGGTTAGGGTTAGGTTTAGTGATAGGGTTAGGTGAGGTTTAGGGTTAGGGTTAGGCTTTATGATTATGGTTAGGATTAGGGTTATGGTTAGGGTTAGGGTTAGCGTTCGTTTAGGGTTAGTGTTAGGGTTAGGGATGGGGCGTTAAGGTTAGTGTTAGGGTTAAGTTTAGGGTTAGGGTGTTAGGGTTAGGGTTAGGGCGTTAGGGTTAAGATTAGGATTAGGGTTAGGATTAGGGTTAGGGTTAGGGTTAGGGTTAGGGCTAGGGTTAGGATTAGGTTTGGGCTAGGGCATTAGGCTTTTGGTTAGGGTTAGTGTTAGGGTTGGCTTTAGGTTTAGGGTTAGGGATAGGTTTAGTGTTAGGGCGTTAGGGTTAGGGTTAGTGTTAGGGCGTTATGGTCAAGTTTAGGGTTAGGCATAGGGCGTTAGGGTTTGTGTTAGGTTTAAGGTTCTGTTAGGTTTACGGTTAGGTGTTAGGATTAGGGTTAGGGTTAGGGTTAGGATTTAGGGTTGGGGTTAGGGTTAGGGTTATGGTTAGGGGTTGGGGTTAGGTTTATGGTTAGGATTACGGTTAGGGTTAGGTTAGGGTTAGGGTTAGGGTTAGGGCATTAAGGTTTGGGTTACTGTTAAATTTAGTGTTAGGGTGTTAGGGTTATGGTTAGGGCATTAGGGTTACGATTAGGGTTAGGGTTAGCGTTAGGGTTAGGTTTAGGCTTAGAGTTAGGCTAGGTTTAGGGTTAAGGTTAGGGTAGGTTTAGGGCTTAGGGTTAGGGTTATGTTTAGGTTTAGGATGTTAGGGTTATGTTTAGTGTTAGGTTTAGGTTAGTGTTAGGGTTAGGGTAAGGGTTTAGGGTTAGGGTTAGGGTTAGGGTTAGGGTTAGGGTTAGGGTTAGGGTTAGGTTTTAGGGTTAATTTTAGTGTTAGGGTTAGGGTTAGGGTTAGGGTTAGGGTTAGGGTTTAGGGTTAGTGTTAGGGTTAGGGGTAGGGTTAGGATTAGGGTTAGGTTGTTAGGGTTAGGGTTGGGGTTAGGGTTAGGGGTTAGGGTTACTGGTTAGTGTTAGGGTTAGTGTTAGGGGTTAGGATTAGGATTAGAGTTATGGTTAGGGTTAGGGTTAGCGTTAGGGTTAGGGTTAGGATTAGGGTTAGGGTTAGGGTAGGGTTAGGTCTTAGGGGTAGGGTTAGGGTTTGGGTTAGGCTGTTAGGGTTATGTTTAGTGTTAGGGTTTGGTTAGTGTTAGGGTTAGGTTTAGGGGTAAATTTAGGGTTAGGGTTAGGATAAGCTTTAGTGTTAGGGTTAGGGGTAAGTTTAGGGTTAGGTTTAGGATAAGCTTTAGGGTTAGGGTTAGGGTTAGGGGTTAGGTAAGGGTTAGGGTTAGGGTTATGGTGTTAGGGTTATGTTTACGGTTAGGGTTAGTTTAGTGTTAGGGTTAGGGTTAGGGTTTAGGGTTAGGGGTAGCGTAAGGTTTAGAGTTAGGGTTTAGGGTTAGGGTTAGGGTTAGGGTTAGGATTAGGGTTAGGGTTAGGGTTAGGTTAGGGTTAGGGTTACGGTTAGGGCATTAAGGTTCGGGGTAGTGTTAAGGGTTAGGGTTAGGGTTAGGATAAGTTTTAGGGTTAGGGTTAGGGTTTAGGGTTAGGGTTAGTGTTAGGGTTAGGATTTGGTTTAGGGTTAGGGTTAGGTAAGGGTTAGTGTTAGGATTACGGTTAGGGGTTAGGGTTAGGGTTAGGGTTAGGGTTAGGTTTAGGGTTAGGGTTAGGGTTAGGTTAGGGTTAGGGTTACGGTTAGGGCATTAAGGTTCGGGGTAGTGTTAAGGGTTAGGGTTAGGGTTAGGATAAGTTTTAGGGTTAGGGTTAGGGTTACGGTTTAGGGTTAGGGTTAGGGTTTAGGGTTTAGGGTTAGGTTTAGGTTCAAGTGTAGCGTTTAGGTTTAGGGTTAGTGTTAAGGTTAGGGGTTAGTGTTAGGGTTAGGGTTAGGGGTTAGGGTTAGGGCTAGGCTTAGGGGGTTCGGTTGAGGGTTAGGGTTAAGGTTAGGGTTAGGCTTATAGTTACGGTTAGGGGTTAGTTTTAGTGTTAGGGTTAGGGTTACGGTTAGGTTTAGGGTTAGATTTAGGTTAGGGTTAGGGTTAGGGTTAGGCGTTAGGGTTAGGCTTAGGGTTAGGGCTACGGTTAGGAATTAGGGTTAGGTTTAGGGTTAGAGTTACGGTTAGGTTTACGGTTAGGGCTAGGTTAGGGTTAGGGTTAGGGTTAGGTTTAGGGTTAGGTTTACATTTAGGGGTTGGGGTTAGGGGTTAGGGTTAGGGTTAGGGTTAGGGTTAGGTTATAGAGTTACTTTTAGTGTTAGGGTTTGGATTAGGGTTAGGGTTTAGGGTTAGGGTTAGGGTTAGGTTTAGGGTTAGGGTTAGGGTTAGGATTAGGTTTAGGGGGTTAGGGGTAGGGTTAGGGTTAGGATTAGGGGTTAGGGTTACTGGTTAGTGTTAGGGTTAGGGTTAGGGTTAGCGTTAGGATTAGGGTTAGGGTTAGGGTTAGGGTTAGGTTTAGGTTTAGGGTTACGGTTAGGTTTTAGGGTTAATTTTAATGTTAGTGGTAGGGTTAGTGTTAGGGTTTAGGGTTAGGGTTAGGGCTAGTGGTAGGATTAGGGTTAATATTAGACTTAGGTTGTTAGGGGTAGGGTTAGGGTTAGGGTTAGGTGTTAGGGTTACTGGTTAGTGTTAGGGTTAGGGTTAGGGTTAGGGTTTGGGGTTAGGATTAGGATTAGAGTTATGGTTAGGGTTAGGGTTAGGGTTAGCGTTATGTGTATGGTTAGGTTTAGGGCTTAGGGTTAGGGTTAGTGTTAGGGTTATGTTGTTAGGGTTATATTTACAGTTAGGGTTAGTTTAGTGTTAGGGTTAGCGTTAGGGTTTAGGGTTAGGGCTAGCGTAAATTTTAGGGTTAGGGTTTAGGGTTAGGGTTAGGATTAGCGTTAGGGTTAGGGCTAGGATTAGGTGTAGGGTTAGGGTTAGGTTTTAGGGTTAGTTTTAGTGTTAGGGTTAGGGTTAGGGTTAGGATTAGCATTAGGGTTAGGGTTTGGGTTAGGGTTAGGATTAGGGTTAGGTTTAGGGTTAGGGTTAGCGTTTAGGGTTAGGTTAGGGTTAGTGTTAGGGTTACGGTTAGGGGTTAGGGTTAGGGGTTAGTGTTAATGTTAGGGTTAGGGTTAGGTTTAGTGATAGGGTTAGGTGAGGTTTAGGGTTAGGGTTAGGCTTTATGATTATGGTTAGGATTAGGGTTATGGTTAGGGTTAGGGTTAGCGTTCGTTTAGGGTTAGTGTTAGGGTTAGGGATGGGGCGTTAAGGTTAGTGTTAGGGTTAAGTTTAGGGTTAGGGTGTTAGGGTTAGGGTTAGGGCGTTAGGGTTAAGATTAGGATTAGGGTTAGGATTAGGGTTAGGGTTAGGGTTAGGGTTAGGGCTAGGGTTAGGATTAGGTTTGGGCTAGGGCATTAGGCTTTTGGTTAGGGTTAGTGTTAGGGTTGGCTTTAGGTTTAGGGTTAGGGATAGGTTTAGTGTTAGGGCGTTAGGGTTAGGGTTAGTGTTAGGGCGTTATGGTCAAGTTTAGGGTTAGGCATAGGGCGTTAGGGTTTGTGTTAGGTTTAAGGTTCTGTTAGGTTTACGGTTAGGTGTTAGGATTAGGGTTAGGGTTAGGGTTAGGATTTAGGGTTGGGGTTAGGGTTAGGGTTATGGTTAGGGGTTGGGGTTAGGTTTATGGTTAGGATTACGGTTAGGGTTAGGTTAGGGTTAGGGTTAGGGTTAGGGCATTAAGGTTTGGGTTACTGTTAAATTTAGTGTTAGGGTGTTAGGGTTATGGTTAGGGCATTAGGGTTACGATTAGGGTTAGGGTTAGCGTTAGGGTTAGGTTTAGGCTTAGAGTTAGGCTAGGTTTAGGGTTAAGGTTAGGGTAGGTTTAGGGCTTAGGGTTAGGGTTATGTTTAGGTTTAGGATGTTAGGGTTATGTTTAGTGTTAGGTTTAGGTTAGTGTTAGGGTTAGGGTAAGGGTTTAGGGTTAGGGTTAGGGTTAGGGTTAGGGTTAGGGTTAGGGTTAGGGTTAGGTTTTAGGGTTAATTTTAGTGTTAGGGTTAGGGTTAGGGTTAGGGTTAGGGTTTAGGGTTAGTGTTAGGGTTAGGGGTAGGGTTAGGATTAGGGTTAGGTTGTTAGGGTTAGGGTTGGGGTTAGGGTTAGGGGTTAGGGTTACTGGTTAGTGTTAGGGTTAGTGTTAGGGGTTAGGATTAGGATTAGAGTTATGGTTAGGGTTAGGGTTAGCGTTAGGGTTAGGGTTAGGATTAGGGTTAGGGTTAGGGTAGGGTTAGGTCTTAGGGGTAGGGTTAGGGTTTGGGTTAGGCTGTTAGGGTTATGTTTAGTGTTAGGGTTTGGTTAGTGTTAGGGTTAGGTTTAGGGGTAAATTTAGGGTTAGGGTTAGGATAAGCTTTAGTGTTAGGGTTAGGGGTAAGTTTAGGGTTAGGTTTAGGATAAGCTTTAGGGTTAGGGTTAGGGTTAGGGGTTAGGTAAGGGTTAGGGTTAGGGTTATGGTGTTAGGGTTATGTTTACGGTTAGGGTTAGTTTAGTGTTAGGGTTAGGGTTAGGGTTTAGGGTTAGGGGTAGCGTAAGGTTTAGAGTTAGGGTTTAGGGTTAGGGTTAGGGTTAGGGTTAGGATTAGGGTTAGGGTTAGGGTTAGGTTAGGGTTAGGGTTACGGTTAGGGCATTAAGGTTCGGGGTAGTGTTAAGGGTTAGGGTTAGGGTTAGGATAAGTTTTAGGGTTAGGGTTAGGGTTTAGGGTTAGGGTTAGTGTTAGGGTTAGGATTTGGTTTAGGGTTAGGGTTAGGTAAGGGTTAGTGTTAGGATTACGGTTAGGGGTTAGGGTTAGGGTTAGGGTTAGGGTTAGGTTTAGGGTTAGGGTTAGGGTTAGGTTAGGGTTAGGGTTACGGTTAGGGCATTAAGGTTCGGGGTAGTGTTAAGGGTTAGGGTTAGGGTTAGGATAAGTTTTAGGGTTAGGGTTAGGGTTACGGTTTAGGGTTAGGGTTAGGGTTTAGGGTTTAGGGTTAGGTTTAGGTTCAAGTGTAGCGTTTAGGTTTAGGGTTAGTGTTAAGGTTAGGGGTTAGTGTTAGGGTTAGGGTTAGGGGTTAGGGTTAGGGCTAGGCTTAGGGGGTTCGGTTGAGGGTTAGGGTTAAGGTTAGGGTTAGGCTTATAGTTACGGTTAGGGGTTAGTTTTAGTGTTAGGGTTAGGGTTACGGTTAGGTTTAGGGTTAGATTTAGGTTAGGGTTAGGGTTAGGGTTAGGCGTTAGGGTTAGGCTTAGGGTTAGGCCTACGGTTAGGAATTAGGGTTAGGTTTAGGGTTAGAGTTACGGTTAGGTTTACGGTTAGGGCTAGGTTAGGGTTAGGGTTAGGGTTAGGTTTAGGGTTAGGTTTACATTTAGGGGTTGGGGTTAGGGGTTAGGGTTAGGGTTAGGGTTAGGTTATAGAGTTACTTTTAGTGTTAGGGTTTGGATTAGGGTTAGGGTTTAGGGTTAGGGTTAGGGTTAGGTTTAGGGTTAGGGTTAGGGTTAGGATTAGGTTTAGGGGGTTAGGGGTAGGGTTAGGGTTAGGATTAGGGGTTAGGGTTACTGGTTAGTGTTAGGGTTAGGGTTAGGGTTAGCGTTAGGATTAGGGTTAGGGTTAGGGTTAGGGTTAGGTTTAGGTTTAGGGTTACGGTTAGGTTTTAGGGTTAATTTTAATGTTAGTGGTAGGGTTAGTGTTAGGGTTTAGGGTTAGGGTTAGGGCTAGTGGTAGGATTAGGGTTAATATTAGACTTAGGTTGTTAGGGGTAGGGTTAGGGTTAGGGTTAGGTGTTAGGGTTACTGGTTAGTGTTAGGGTTAGGGTTAGGGTTAGGGTTTGGGGTTAGGATTAGGATTAGAGTTATGGTTAGGGTTAGGGTTAGGGTTAGCGTTATGTGTATGGTTAGGTTTAGGGCTTAGGGTTAGGGTTAGTGTTAGGGTTATGTTGTTAGGGTTATATTTACAGTTAGGGTTAGTTTAGTGTTAGGGTTAGCGTTAGGGTTTAGGGTTAGGGCTAGCGTAAATTTTAGGGTTAGGGTTTAGGGTTAGGGTTAGGATTAGCGTTAGGGTTAGGGCTAGGATTAGGTGTAGGGTTAGGGTTAGGTTTTAGGGTTAGTTTTAGTGTTAGGGTTAGGGTTAGGGTTAGGATTAGCATTAGGGTTAGGGTTTGGGTTAGGGTTAGGATTAGGGTTAGGTTTAGGGTTAGGGTTAGCGTTTAGGGTTAGGTTAGGGTTAGTGTTAGGGTTACGGTTAGGGGTTAGGGTTAGGGGTTAGTGTTAATGTTAGGGTTAGGGTTAGGTTTAGTGATAGGGTTAGGTGAGGTTTAGGGTTAGGGTTAGGCTTTATGATTATGGTTAGGATTAGGGTTATGGTTAGGGTTAGGGTTAGCGTTCGGTTAGGGTTAGTGTTAGGGTTAGGGATGGGGCGTTAAGGTTAGTGTTAGGGTTAAGTTTAGGGTTAGGGTGTTAGGGTTAGGGTTAGGGCGTTAGGGTTAAGATTAGGATTAGGGTTAGGATTAGGGTTAGGGTTAGGATTAGGGTTAGGGTTAGGGTTAGGGCTAGGGTTAGGATTAGGTTTGGGCTAGGGCATTAGGCTTTTGGTTAGGGTTAGTGTTAGGGTTGGCTTTAGGTTTAGGGTTAGGGATAGGTTTAGTGTTAGGGCGTTAGGGTTAGGGTTAGTGTTAGGGCGTTATGGTCAAGTTTAGGGTTAGGCATAGGGCGTTAGGGTTTGTGTTAGGTTTAAGGTTCTGTTAGGTTTACGGTTAGGTGTTAGGATTAGGGTTAGGGTTAGGGTTAGGATTTAGGGTTGGGGTTAGGGTTAGGGTTATGGTTAGGGGTTGGGGTTAGGTTTATGGTTAGGATTACGGTTAGGGTTAGGTTAGGGTTAGGGTTAGGGTTAGGGCATTAAGGTTCGGGTTAGTGTTAAATTTAGGGTTAGGGTGTTAGGGTTATGGTTAGGGCATTAGGGTTACGATTAGGGTTAGGGTTAGCGTTAGGGTTAGGTTTAGGCTTAGAGTTAGGCTAGGTTTAGGGTTAAGGTTAGGGTAGGTTTAGGGCTTAGGGTTAGGGTTATGTTTAGGTTTAGGATGTTAGGGTTATGTTTAGTGTTAGGTTTAGGTTAGTGTTAGGGTTAGGGTAAGGGTTTAGGGTTAGGGTTAGGGTTAGGGTTAGGGTTAGGGTTAGGGTTAGGGTTAGGTTTTAGGGTTAATTTTAGTGTTAGGGTTAGGGTTAGGGTTAGGGTTAGGGTTTAGGGTTAGTGTTAGGGTTAGGGGTAGGGTTAGGATTAGGGTTAGGTTGTTAGGGTTAGGGTTGGGGTTAGGGTTAGGGGTTAGGGTTACTGGTTAGTGTTAGGGTTAGTGTTAGGGGTTAGGATTAGGATTAGAGTTATGGTTAGGGTTAGGGTTAGCGTTAGGGTTAGGGTTAGGATTAGGGTTAGGGTTAGGGTAGGGTTAGGTCTTAGGGGTAGGGTTAGGGTTTGGGTTAGGCTGTTAGGGTTATGTTTAGTGTTAGGGTTTGGTTAGTGTTAGGGTTAGGTTTAGGGGTAAATTTAGGGTTAGGGTTAGGATAAGCTTTAGTGTTAGGGTTAGGGGTAAGTTTAGGGTTAGGTTTAGGATAAGCTTTAGGGTTAGGGTTAGGGTTAGGGGTTAGGTAAGGGTTAGGGTTAGGGTTATGGTGTTAGGGTTATGTTTACGGTTAGGGTTAGTTTAGTGTTAGGGTTAGGGTTAGGGTTTAGGGTTAGGGGTAGCGTAAGGTTTAGAGTTAGGGTTTAGGGTTAGGGTTAGGGTTAGGGTTAGGATTAGGGTTAGGGTTAGGGTTAGGGTTAGGTTAGGGTTAGGGTTACGGTTAGGGCATTAAGGTTCGGGGTAGTGTTAAGGGTTAGGGTTAGGGTTAGGATAAGTTTTAGGGTTAGGGTTAGGGTTTAGGGTTAGGGTTAGTGTTAGGGTTAGGATTTGGTTTAGGGTTAGGGTTAGGTAAGGGTTAGTGTTAGGATTACGGTTAGGGGTTAGGGTTAGGGTTAGGGTTAGGGTTAGGTTTAGGGTTAGGGTTAGGGTTAGGTTAGGGTTAGGGTTACGGTTAGGGCATTAAGGTTCGGGGTAGTGTTAAGGGTTAGGGTTAGGGTTAGGATAAGTTTTAGGGTTAGGGTTAGGGTTACGGTTTAGGGTTAGGGTTAGGGTTTAGGGTTTAGGGTTAGGTTTAGGTTCAAGTGTAGCGTTTAGGTTTAGGGTTAGTGTTAAGGTTAGGGGTTAGTGTTAGGGTTAGGGTTAGGGGTTAGGGTTAGGGCTAGGCTTAGGGGGTTCGGTTGAGGGTTAGGGTTAAGGTTAGGGTTAGGCTTATAGTTACGGTTAGGGGTTAGTTTTAGTGTTAGGGTTAGGGTTACGGTTAGGTTTAGGGTTAGATTTAGGTTAGGGTTAGGGTTAGGGTTAGGCGTTAGGGTTAGGCTTAGGGTTAGGGCTACGGTTAGGAATTAGGGTTAGGTTTAGGGTTAGAGTTACGGTTAGGTTTACGGTTAGGGCTAGGTTAGGGTTAGGGTTAGGGTTAGGTTTAGGGTTAGGTTTACATTTAGGGGTTGGGGTTAGGGGTTAGGGTTAGGGTTAGGGTTAGGGTTAGGTTATAGAGTTACTTTTAGTGTTAGGGTTTGGATTAGGGTTAGGGTTTAGGGTTAGGGTTAGGGTTAGGTTTAGGGTTAGGGTTAGGGTTAGGATTAGGTTTAGGGGGTTAGGGGTAGGGTTAGGGTTAGGATTAGGGGTTAGGGTTACTGGTTAGTGTTAGGGTTAGGGTTAGGGTTAGCGTTAGGATTAGGGTTAGGGTTAGGGTTAGGGTTAGGTTTAGGTTTAGGGTTACGGTTAGGTTTTAGGGTTAATTTTAGTGTTAGTGGTAGGGTTAGTGTTAGGGTTTAGGGTTAGGGTTAGGGCTAGTGGTAGGATTAGGGTCAATATTAGACTTAGGTTGTTAGGGGTAGGGTTAGGGTTAGGGTTAGGTGTTAGGGTTACTGGTTAGTGTTAGGGTTAGGGTTAGGGTTAGGGTTTGGGGTTAGGATTAGGATTAGAGTTATGGTTAGGGTTAGGGTTAGGGTTAGCGTTATGTGTATGGTTAGGTTTAGGGCTTAGGGTTAGGGTTAGTGTTAGGGTTATGTTGTTAGGGTTATATTTACAGTTAGGGTTAGTTTAGTGTTAGGGTTAGCGTTAGGGTTTAGGGTTAGGGCTAGCGTAAATTTTAGGGTTAGGGTTTAGGGTTAGGGTTAGGATTAGCGTTAGGGTTAGGGCTAGGATTAGGTGTAGGGTTAGGGTTAGGTTTTAGGGTTAGTTTTAATGTTAGGGTTAGGGTTAGGGTTAGGATTAGCATTAGGGTTAGGGTTTGGGTTAGGGTTAGGATTAGGGTTAGGTTTAGGGTTAGGGTTAGCGTTTAGGGTTAGGTTAGGGTTAGTGTTAGGGTTACGGTTAGGGGTTAGGGTTAGGGGTTAGTGTTAATGTTAGGGTTAGGGTTAGGTTTAGTGATAGGGTTAGGTGAGGTTTAGGGTTAGGGTTAGGCTTTATGATTATGGTTAGGATTAGGGTTATGGTTAGGGTTAGGGTTAGCGTTCGGTTAGGGTTAGTGTTAGGGTTAGGGATGGGGCGTTAAGGTTAGTGTTAGGGTTAAGTTTAGGGTTAGGGTGTTAGGGTTAGGGTTAGGGCGTTAGGGTTAAGATTAGGATTAGGGTTAGGATTAGGGTTAGGGTTAGGGTTAGGGTTAGGGTTAGGGTTAGGGCTAGGGTTAGGATTAGGTTTGGGCTAGGGCATTAGGCTTTTGGTTAGGGTTAGTGTTAGGGTTGGCTTTAGGTTTAGGGTTAGGGATAGGTTTAGTGTTAGGGCGTTAGGGTTAGGGTTAGTGTTAGGGCGTTATGGTCAAGTTTAGGGTTAGGCATAGGGCGTTAGGGTTTGTGTTAGGTTTAATGTTCTGTTAGGTTTACGGTTAGGTGTTAGGATTAGGGTTAGGGTTAGGGTTAGGATTTAGGGTTGGGGTTAGGGTTAGGGTTATGGTTAGGGGTTGGGGTTAGGTTTATGGTTAGGATTACGGTTAGGGTTAGGTTAGGGTTAGGGTTAGGGCATTAAGGTTTGGGTTACTGTTAAATTTAGGGTTAGGGTGTTAGGGTTATGGTTAGGGCATTAGGGTTACGATTAGGGTTAGGGTTAGCGTTAGGGTTAGGTTTAGGCTTAGAGTTAGGCTAGGTTTAGGGTTAAGGTTAGGGTAGGTTTAGGGCTTAGGGTTAGGGTTATGTTTAGGTTTAGGATGTTAGGGTTATGTTTAGTGTTAGGTTTAGGTTAGTGTTAGGGTTAGGGTAAGGGTTTAGGGTTAGGGTTAGGGTTAGGGTTAGGGTTAGGGTTAGGGTTAGGGTTAGGGTTAGGTTTTAGGGTTAATTTTAGTGTTAGGGTTAGGGTTAGGGTTAGGGTTAGGGTTTAGGGTTAGTGTTAGGGTTAGGGGTAGGGTTAGGATTAGGGTTAGGTTGTTAGGGTTAGGGTTGGGGTTAGGGTTAGGGGTTAGGGTTACTGGTTAGTGTTAGGGTTAGTGTTAGGGGTTAGGATTAGGATTAGAGTTATGGTTAGGGTTAGGGTTAGCGTTAGGGTTAGGGTTAGGATTAGGGTTAGGGTTAGGGTAGGGTTAGGTCTTAGGGGTAGGGTTAGGGTTTGGGTTAGGCTGTTAGGGTTATGTTTAGTGTTAGGGTTTGGTTAGTGTTAGGGTTAGGTTTAGGGGTAAATTTAGGGTTAGGGTTAGGATAAGCTTTAGTGTTAGGGTTAGGGGTAAGTTTAGGGTTAGGTTTAGGATAAGCTTTAGGGTTAGGGTTAGGGTTAGGGGTTAGGTAAGGGTTAGGGTTAGGGTTATGGTGTTAGGGTTATGTTTACGGTTAGGGTTAGTTTAGTGTTAGGGTTAGGGTTAGGGTTTAGGGTTAGGGGTAGCGTAAGGTTTAGAGTTAGGGTTTAGGGTTAGGGTTAGGGTTAGGGTTAGGATTAGGGTTAGGGTTAGGGTTAGGTTAGGGTTAGGGTTACGGTTAGGGCATTAAGGTTCGGGGTAGTGTTAAGGGTTAGGGTTAGGGTTAGGATAAGTTTTAGGGTTAGGGTTAGGGTTTAGGGTTAGGGTTAGTGTTAGGGTTAGGATTTGGTTTAGGGTTAGGGTTAGGTAAGGGTTAGTGTTAGGATTACGGTTAGGGGTTAGGGTTAGGGTTAGGGTTAGGGTTAGGTTTAGGGTTAGGGTTAGGGTTAGGTTAGGGTTAGGGTTACGGTTAGGGCATTAAGGTTCGGGGTAGTGTTAAGGGTTAGGGTTAGGGTTAGGATAAGTTTTAGGGTTAGGGTTAGGGTTACGGTTTAGGGTTAGGGTTAGGGTTTAGGGTTTAGGGTTAGGTTTAGGTTCAAGTGTAGCGTTTAGGTTTAGGGTTAGTGTTAAGGTTAGGGGTTAGTGTTAGGGTTAGGGTTAGGGGTTAGGGTTAGGGCTAGGCTTAGGGGGTTCGGTTGAGGGTTAGGGTTAAGGTTAGGGTTAGGCTTATAGTTACGGTTAGGGGTTAGTTTTAGTGTTAGGGTTAGGGTTACGGTTAGGTTTAGGGTTAGATTTAGGTTAGGGTTAGGGTTAGGGTTAGGCGTTAGGGTTAGGCTTAGGGTTAGGGCTACGGTTAGGAATTAGGGTTAGGTTTAGGGTTAGAGTTACGGTTAGGTTTACGGTTAGGGCTAGGTTAGGGTTAGGGTTAGGGTTAGGTTTAGGGTTAGGTTTACATTTAGGGGTTGGGGTTAGGGGTTAGGGTTAGGGTTAGGGTTAGGGTTAGGTTATAGAGTTACTTTTAGTGTTAGGGTTTGGATTAGGGTTAGGGTTTAGGGTTAGGGTTAGGGTTAGGTTTAGGGTTAGGGTTAGGGTTAGGATTAGGTTTAGGGGGTTAGGGGTAGGGTTAGGGTTAGGATTAGGGGTTAGGGTTACTGGTTAGTGTTAGGGTTAGGGTTAGGGTTAGCGTTAGGATTAGGGTTAGGGTTAGGGTTAGGGTTAGGTTTAGGTTTAGGGTTACGGTTAGGTTTTAGGGTTAATTTTAGTGTTAGTGGTAGGGTTAGTGTTAGGGTTTAGGGTTAGGGTTAGGGCTAGTGGTAGGATTAGGGTCAATATTAGACTTAGGTTGTTAGGGGTAGGGTTAGGGTTAGGGTTAGGTGTTAGGGTTACTGGTTAGTGTTAGGGTTAGGGTTAGGGTTAGGGTTTGGGGTTAGGATTAGGATTAGAGTTATGGTTAGGGTTAGGGTTAGGGTTAGCGTTATGTGTATGGTTAGGTTTAGGGCTTAGGGTTAGGGTTAGTGTTAGGGTTATGTTGTTAGGGTTATATTTACAGTTAGGGTTAGTTTAGTGTTAGGGTTAGCGTTAGGGTTTAGGGTTAGGGCTAGCGTAAATTTTAGGGTTAGGGTTTAGGGTTAGGGTTAGGATTAGCGTTAGGGTTAGGGCTAGGATTAGGTGTAGGGTTAGGGTTAGGTTTTAGGGTTAGTTTTAGTGTTAGGGTTAGGGTTAGGATTAGCATTAGGGTTAGGGTTTGGGTTAGGGTTAGGATTAGGGTTAGGTTTAGGGTTAGGGTTAGCGTTTAGGGTTAGGTTAGGGTTAGTGTTAGGGTTACGGTTAGGGGTTAGGGTTAGGGGTTAGTGTTAATGTTAGGGTTAGGGTTAGGTTTAGTGATAGGGTTAGGTGAGGTTTAGGGTTAGGGTTAGGCTTTATGATTATGGTTAGGATTAGGGTTATGGTTAGGGTTAGGGTTAGCGTTCGGTTAGGGTTAGTGTTAGGGTTAGGGATGGGGCGTTAAGGTTAGTGTTAGGGTTAAGTTTAGGATTAGGGTGTTAGGGTTAGGGTTAGGGCGTTAGGGTTAAGATTAGGATTAGGGTTAGGATTAGGGTTAGGGTTAGGGTTAGGGTTAGGGTTAGGGCTAGGGTTAGGATTAGGTTTGGGCTAGGGCATTAGGCTTTTGGTTAGGGTTAGTGTTAGGGTTGGCTTTAGGTTTAGGGTTAGGGATAGGTTTAGTGTTAGGGCGTTAGGGTTAGGGTTAGTGTTAGGGCGTTATGGTCAAGTTTAGGGTTAGGCATAGGGCGTTAGGGTTTGTGTTAGGTTTAAGGTTCTGTTAGGTTTACGGTTAGGTGTTAGGATTAGGGTTAGGGTTAGGGTTAGGATTTAGGGTTGGGGTTAGGGTTAGGGTTATGGTTAGGGGTTGGGGTTAGGTTTATGGTTAGGATTACGGTTAGGGTTAGGTTAGGGTTAGGGTTAGGGTTAGGGCATTAAGGTTTGGGTTACTGTTAAATTTAGGGTTAGGGTGTTAGGGTTATGGTTAGGGCATTAGGGTTACGATTAGGGTTAGGGTTAGCGTTAGGGTTAGGTTTAGGCTTAGAGTTAGGCTAGGTTTAGGGTTAAGGTTAGGGTAGGTTTAGGGCTTAGGGTTAGGGTTATGTTTAGGTTTAGGATGTTAGGGTTATGTTTAGTGTTAGGTTTAGGTTAGTGTTAGGGTTAGGGTAAGGGTTTAGGGTTAGGGTTAGGGTTAGGGTTAGGGTTAGGGTTAGGGTTAGGTTTTAGGGTTAATTTTAGTGTTAGGGTTAGGGTTAGGGTTAGGGTTAGGGTTTAGGGTTAGTGTTAGGGTTAGGGGTAGGGTTAGGATTAGGGTTAGGTTGTTAGGGTTAGGGTTGGGGTTAGGGTTAGGGGTTAGGGTTACTGGTTAGTGTTAGGGTTAGTGTTAGGGGTTAGGATTAGGATTAGAGTTATGGTTAGGGTTAGGGTTAGCGTTAGGGTTAGGGTTAGGATTAGGGTTAGGGTTAGGGTAGGGTTAGGTCTTAGGGGTAGGGTTAGGGTTTGGGTTAGGCTGTTAGGGTTATGTTTAGTGTTAGGGTTTGGTTAGTGTTAGGGTTAGGTTTAGGGGTAAATTTAGGGTTAGGGTTAGGATAAGCTTTAGTGTTAGGGTTAGGGGTAAGTTTAGGGTTAGGTTTAGGATAAGCTTTAGGGTTAGGGTTAGGGTTAGGGGTTAGGTAAGGGTTAGGGTTAGGGTTATGGTGTTAGGGTTATGTTTACGGTTAGGGTTAGTTTAGTGTTAGGGTTAGGGTTAGGGTTTAGGGTTAGGGGTAGCGTAAGGTTTAGAGTTAGGGTTTAGGGTTAGGGTTAGGGTTAGGGTTAGGATTAGGGTTAGGGTTAGGGTTAGGTTAGGGTTAGGGTTACGGTTAGGGCATTAAGGTTCGGGGTAGTGTTAAGGGTTAGGGTTAGGGTTAGGATAAGTTTTAGGGTTAGGGTTAGGGTTTAGGGTTAGGGTTAGTGTTAGGGTTAGGATTTGGTTTAGGGTTAGGGTTAGGTAAGGGTTAGTGTTAGGATTACGGTTAGGGGTTAGGGTTAGGGTTAGGGTTAGGGTTAGGTTTAGGGTTAGGGTTAGGGTTAGGTTAGGGTTAGGGTTACGGTTAGGGCATTAAGGTTCGGGGTAGTGTTAAGGGTTAGGGTTAGGGTTAGGATAAGTTTTAGGGTTAGGGTTAGGGTTACGGTTTAGGGTTAGGGTTAGGGTTTAGGGTTTAGGGTTAGGTTTAGGTTCAAGTGTAGCGTTTAGGTTTAGGGTTAGTGTTAAGGTTAGGGGTTAGTGTTAGGGTTAGGGTTAGGGGTTAGGGTTAGGGCTAGGCTTAGGGGGTTCGGTTGAGGGTTAGGGTTAAGGTTAGGGTTAGGCTTATAGTTACGGTTAGGGGTTAGTTTTAGTGTTAGGGTTAGGGTTACGGTTAGGTTTAGGGTTAGATTTAGGTTAGGGTTAGGGTTAGGGTTAGGCGTTAGGGTTAGGCTTAGGGTTAGGCCTACGGTTAGGAATTAGGGTTAGGTTTAGGGTTAGAGTTACGGTTAGGTTTACGGTTAGGGCTAGGTTAGGGTTAGGGTTAGGGTTAGGTTTAGGGTTAGGTTTACATTTAGGGGTTGGGGTTAGGGGTTAGGGTTAGGGTTAGGGTTAGGGTTAGGTTATAGAGTTACTTTTAGTGTTAGGGTTTGGATTAGGGTTAGGGTTTAGGGTTAGGGTTAGGGTTAGGTTTAGGGTTAGGGTTAGGGTTAGGTTTAGGGTTAGGGTTAGGGTTAGGATTAGGTTTAGGGGGTTAGGGGTAGGGTTAGGGTTAGGATTAGGGGTTAGGGTTACTGGTTAGTGTTAGGGTTAGGGTTAGGGTTAGCGTTAGGATTAGGGTTAGGGTTAGGTTTAGGGTTAGGTTTAGGTTTAGGGTTACGGTTAGGTTTTAGGGTTAATTTTAGTGTTAGTGGTAGGGTTAGGGTTAGGGTTTAGGGTTAGGGTTAGGGCTAGTGGTAGGATTAGGGTTAATATTAGACTTAGGTTGTTAGGGGTAGGGTTAGGGTTAGGGTTAGGTTTAGGTTTAGGGTTACGGTTAGGTTTTAGGGTTAATTTTAGTGTTAGTGGTAGGGTTAGGGTTAGGGTTTAGGGTTAGGGTTAGGGCTAGTGGTAGGATTAGGGTTAATATTAGACTTAGGTTGTTAGGGGTAGGGTTAGGGTTAGGGTTAGGTGTTAGGGTTACTGGTTAGTGTTAGGGTTAGGGTTAGGGTTAGGGTTTGGTGTTAGGATTAGGATTAGAGTTATGGTTAGGGTTAGGGTTAGGGTTAGCGTTATGTGTATGGTTAGGTTTAGGGCTTAGGGTTAGGGTTAGTGTTAGGGTTATGTTGTTAGGGTTATATTTACAGTTAGGGTTAGTTTAGTGTTAGGGTTAGCGTTAGGGTTTAGGGTTAGGGCTAGCGTAAATTTTAGGGTTAGGGTTTAGGGTTAGGGTTAGGATTAGCGTTAGGGTTAGGGCTAGGATTAGGTGTAGGGTTAGGGTTAGGTTTTAGGGTTAGTTTTAGTGTTAGGGTTAGGGTTAGGATTAGGTTTTAGGTTTAGGGTTAGGGTTAGGGGTAGGGTTAGGGTTAGGATTAGGGTTAGGGTGTTAGGGTTAGGTTTAGGGTTTGGTTTAGGGATAGGATTAGGGTTAGGTTAGGGTTAGGGTTAGGGTTAGGGTTAGGTTTAGTGTTACAGTTAGGGGTTAGGGTTAGGGATTAGGGTTAATATTAGGTTTAGGTTTAGGTTTAGTGTAAGGATTAGGTGAGGGTTAGGGTTAGGTTTAGGGTTTACGGTTATGGTTAGGGTTAGGGTTAGGGTTAGGGATAGGGCGTTAATGTTAGGATTAGGGTTAATTTTAGGGTTAGGGTGTTAGGGTTAGGGTGTTAGGGTTAGGATTAGGAATAGGGTTAGGGTTTGGGTTAGGGTTAGGATTAGGGTTAGGTTTAGGTTTAGGGTTAGGGTTTAGGGTTAGGTTAGGGTTAGGGTTACGGTTAGGGGTTAGGGTTAGGGGTTAGTGTTAGTGTTAGGGTTAGGTTTAGTTATAGGGTTATGTGAGGTTTAGGGTTAGGTTTAGGTTTTATGATTATGGTTAGGATTAGGGTTATGGTTAGGGTTAGGGTTAGGGTTAGGGTTAGGGTTAGGGTTAGGGATGGGGCGTTAAGGTTAGTGTTAGGGTTAAGTTTAGGGTTAGGCTTTTAGGGTTAGGGTTAGGGCGTTAGGGTTAGGATTAGGATTAGGGTTAGGGTTAGGGTTAGGGTTAGGTTTAGGGTTAGGGCTAGGGTTAGGATTAGATTTGGGCTAGGGCATTAGGCTTTTGGTTAGGGTTAGTGTTAGGGTTGACTTTAGGTTTAGGGTTAGGGACAGGTTTAGTGTTAGGGCGTTAGGGTTAGGGGTAGTGTTAGGGCGTTAGGTTCAAGTTTAGGGTTAGGTATAGGGCGTTAGGTTTAGGGTTGGGTTTAGGGTTAGGGTTAGGTTTACGGTTGGGTGTTAGGATTAGGGTTAGGATTTAGGGTTGGGGTTAGGGTTAGGGTTATGGTTAGGGGTTGGGGTTAGGTTTAGGGTTAGGATTACGATTAGGGTTAGGGTTAGGGTTAGGGTTAGGGTTAGGGTTAGGTTAGGGTTAGGGTTAGGGTTAGGGTTAGGTTAGGGTTAGGGTTAGGGCATTAATGTTCAGTTTAGTGTTAAATTTAGGGTTAGGGTGTTAGGGTTATGCTTAGGGCATTAGGGTTACGATTAGGGTTAGGGTTAGCGTTAGGGTTAGGGTTAGGCTTAGAGTTAGGGTTAGGTTTAGGGTTAGGGTTAGGGTAGGTTTAGGGCTTAAGGTTAGGGTTAGGCTTAGGGTTATGATGTTAGGGCTATGTTGGTGTTAGGGTTAGGTTAGTGTTAGGGTTAGGGTTTAGGCTTAGGGGTTAGGGTTAGGGTTAGGTTTAGGTTTAGGTTTAGTATTTGGATTAGGTGAGGGTTAGGGTTAGGTTTAGGGTTTAGGGTTATGGTTAGGATTAGGGTTAGGGTTATGGTTAGGTTTAGCGTTAGGTTAGGGTTAGGTTTAAGGTTAGGGATAGGGCGTTAATGTTAGGGTTAGGGTTAATTTTAGGGTTAGGTTGTTATGGTTAGGGTTAGGGTGTTAGGGTTAGGATTAGGATTAGGGTTAGGGTTAGGGTTACGGGTTAGGGTTTAGGGTTAGGGTTAATTTTAGGGTTAGTGTTAGGTTTAGGGTTTAGGATTATGGTTAGGATTATGGTTATGGTTAGGTTTAGCGTTAGGTTTGGGTCTGGTTTAGGGTTAGGAATAGGGCGTTAAGTGTAGGGTTAGGGTTAAGTTTATTGTTAGGGTGTTAGGGTTAGGGTTAGGGTGTTAGGGTTAGGATCAGGATTAGGGTTAGGGTTAGGGTGTAAGGGTTAGGATTAGGATTAGGATTAGTGTTAGGGTTAGGGTTAGGGTTAACGTTTGATTTAGGTTTAGGGATAGGGTTAGGGTTAGGGTTAGGGTTAGTCTTTGGTCTAGGGTTAGGCGTTAGGGTTAGGGTTAGGGTTTAGGGTCAGGGTTAGGGTTAGGGTTAGGGTTAGGGTTAGGGTTAGGGTTTAGGGTTTAGGGTTAGGTTTAGGTTTAAGTGTAGCGTTTAGGCTTATGGTTAGGGTTAGTGTTAGGGGTTAGTGTTAGGGTTAGGGTTAGCGGTTAGTGTCAGGGTTAGGGCTAGGCTTAGGGGGTTCGGGTTAGGGTTAGGGTTCAGGTTAGGGTTAGATTTAGGGTTACGGTTAGGGTTAGGGTTAGTTTTAGGGTTACGGTTAGGTTCAGTGTTAGAGTTATGTTAGGGTTAGGGTTAGGGTTAGTTTAGGGTTAGGGTTACGGTTAGGGATTAGGGTTAGGGTTAGGGTTAGGGTTAGGGTTAGGTTTAGGGTTAAGGTTAGGTTTTAGTGTTAGTTTTAGTGTTATGGTTAGGGTTAGGGTTTTGGGTTAGGGTTAGGGTTAGGTGTAGGGTTAGGGTTAGGATTAGGGTTAGGGTGTTAGGGTTAGGGCTAGGGCCTTAGGGTTAAGATTAGGATTAGGGTTAGGTTAGTGTTAGGGTTAGGGTTAGGGTTAGGGTTAGGGTTAGGGTTAGGGTTAGGGTTAGGGCTAGATTTAGGATTAGGTTTGGGCTAGGGCATTAGGCTTTTGGTTAGGGTTAATGTTAGGGTTGACTTTAGGTTTAGGGTTAGGGATAAGTTTAGTGTTAGGGCGTTAGGGTTAGGGTTAGTGTTAGGGCGTTATGGTCAAGTTTAGGGTTAGGTATAGGGCGTTAGGGTTAGGGTTAGGTTTAGGGTTCGGTTAGGTTTACGGTTAGGTGCTAGGATTAGGGTTAGTGTTAGGGTTAGGATTTAGGGTTGGGGTTAGGGTTAGGGTTATGGTTAGGGGTTGGGGTTAGGTTTAGGGTTAGGATTCCGGTTAGGGTTAGGGTTAGGGTTAGGGTTAGGGTTAGGGTTAGGGTTAGGTTAGGGTTAGGGTTAGGGTATTAAGGTTCTGGTTAGCGTTAAATTTAGGGTTAGGGTGTTAGGGTTATGGTTAGGGCATTAGGGTTACGATTAGGTTTAGGGTTAGCGTTAGGGTTAGGGTTAGGCTTAGAGTTAGGGTTAGGTTTAGGGTTAAGGTTAGGGTAGGTTTAGGGCTTAGGGTTAGGGTTAGGTTTAGGTTTAGGATGTTAGGGTTATGTTTAGTATTAGGTTTAGGTTAGTGTTAGGGTTAGGGTAAGGGTTTAGGGTTAGGGTTAGGGTTAGGGTTAGGGTTAGGTTTAGGTTTATAGTTAGGATTAGGGTTAGGTTAGGTTTAGGTTTGGGTTAGGGCATTAGGCTTATGGTTAGGGTTAGGGTTAGGGTTGACTTTAGGTTTAGGGTTAGGGATAGGTTTAGTGTTAGGGCGTTAGGGTTTGTGTTAGGGTTAGTGTTTGTGTTAGGGTTAGGGCTTTATGGTTAGGTTTACGGTGCTAAGGTTAGGGCTGTGGTTAGTGTTAGGGTTAGGTCGTTAAGGTTAGGGTTAGGGTCAGGGTTAGGGTTAGTGTTAGGCTGTTACGGTTAGTTTTAGGGTTAGTGTTAGGGCGTTAGGGTCAAGTTTAGGGTTAGGTATAGGGCGTTAGGGTTAGGGTTAGGGTTAGGTTTAGGTTTAGGGTTAGGTTTACGGTTAGGTTTTAAGATTAGGGTTAGCGTTAGGGTTAGGATTTAGAGTTGGGGTTAGTGTTAGGGTTATGGTTAGGGGTTGGGGTTAGGTTTAGGGTTAGGATTACGGTTAGGGTTAGGGTTAGGGTTAGGGTTAGTTTAGGGTTAGGGTTAGGGTTAGGGCATTAAGGTTCGTGTTAGTGTTAATTTAGGGTTAGGGTGTTAGGGTTATGGTTAGGGCATTAGGCTTACGATTAGGGTTAGGGTTAGCATTAGGGTTAGGGTTAGGCTTAGAGTTAGGGTTAGGTTTAGGGTTAGGGTTAGGGTAGGTTTAGGGCTTAGGGTTAGTGTTAGGTTTAGGTTTAGGATGTTAGGGTTATGTTTAGTGTTAGGGTTAGGTTAGTGTTAGGGTTAGGGTAAGGGTTTAGGGTTAGGGTTAGGGTTAGGGTTAGGGTTAGGGTTAGGGTTAGGTTTAGGATGTTAGGGTTATGTTTAGTGTTAGGGTTAGGTTTGGGTTAGGGCATTAGGCTTATGGTTAGGGTTAGTGTTAGGGTTGACTTTAGGTTTAGGGTTAGGGATAGGTTTAGTGTTAGGGCGTTAGGGTTAGTGTTAGGGTTAGTGTTTGTGTTAGGGTTAGGTCGTTAAGGTTAGGGTTTGGGTTAGGGTTAGGGTTAGTGTTAGGCTGTTACGGTTAGTTTTAGGGTTAGTGTTAGGGCGTTAGGGTCAAGTTTAGGGTTAGGTATAGGGCGTTAGGGTTAGGGTTAGTTTTAGGGTTAGGGTTAGGTTTACGGTTAGATGTTAGGATTAGGTTTAGGGTCAGGGTTAGGGTTAGGATTTAGGGTTAGGGTTAGGGTTAGGAGTTGGGGTTAGTTTTAGGGTTAGGATTAGGGTTAGGGTTAGGGTTAGGAGTAGGGTTAGGATTAGTGTGAGGTTTAGAGTTAGGGGTTAGGGGTTAGGCGTTAGGGTTAGGGTTAGGGTTATGTTTATTGTTTGGGTTAGGATTAGGGGGTTAGGGTTAGGTTTAGGGTTAGGTTTAGGGTTAGGTTTAGGGTTATGGTTAGGGGTTAGGGGTAGGGGTTGGGGTTATCATTAGGGGTTAGGATTAGGGTTATGCTTAGGGTTAGGATTAGTGCATTAAGGTTAGTGTTAGGGTTAAGTTTAGGGTTATGGTGTTATGGTTATAGTTAGGGTGTTAGGGTTAGGATTAGGGTTAACGTTAGGGTTAGGCTGCTAGGGTTAGGGTTAGGTTAGTGTTAGTGTTACGGTTAGGGTTTAGGCTTAGGGTTAGTGTTAGTGTTAGGGTTAGGTTTAGGGTTAAAGTTTGATTTAGGTTTAGCGATAGGGTTAGGGTGAGGGTTAGGGTTAGGCTCTGGTTTAGGGTTTAGGTGTTAGGGCTAGTTTTAGGGTTTAGGGTCAGGGTTAGGGATAGGGTTATCGGTTAGTGTCAGGGTTAGGGCTAGGCTTAGGGGGTTCGGGTTAGGGTTAGGGTAAAGGTTAGGGTTAGATTTAGGGTTACGGTTAGGGTTACGGTTAGTGTTAGGGTTACGGTTAGGTTTAGGGTTAGGGTTAGGTTAGGGCTAGGGTTAGGTTTAGGGTTGGGGTTAGAGTTACGGTTAGGGGTTAGGGTTAGGGGTAGGGTTAGGGTTAGCGTTAGGGTTAGGGTTAGGGTTAGGGTTAGGGTTAGGGTTAGGGTTAGAGTTATGGTTAGGTTTAAGTTTAGGTCTAGGTTAGGGTTAGGGTTAGGGTTAGGGTTAGGGTTACGGTTACGGTTACGGTTACGGTTAGGGATTAGGGTTAGGGGCTAAGGTTAGGGTTAGGTTTTAGGGTTAATTTTAGTGTTAGGGTTAGGGTTAGGGTTAGGGATAGGCTTTGGTTTAGGGTTTAGGTGTTAGGGTTATTTTTAGGGTTTAGGGTCAGGGTTAGGGATAGGGTTATCGGTTAGTGTCAGGGTTAGGGCTAGGCTTAGGGGGTTCGGGTTAGGGTTAGGGTTAAGGTTAGGGTTAGATTTAGGGTTACGGTTAGGGTTAGGGTTAGTGTAAGTGTTACGGTTAGGTTTAGGGTTAGGGTTAGGTTAGGGCTAGTGTTAAGTTTAGGGTTGGGGTTAGAGTTACGGTTAGGGGTTAGGGTTAGGGTTAGGGTTAGGGTTAGGGTTAGGGTTAGGGTTAGAGTTACGGTTAGGTTTAAGTTTAGGGCTAGGTTAGGGTTAGGGTTAGGGTTAGGGTTAGGGTTACGGTTACGGTTAGGGATTAGGGTTAGGGGTTAGGGTTAGGCTTAGGTTTTAGGGTTAATTATATTGTTAGGGTTAGGGTTAGGGTTAGGGTTAGGGTTTAGGGTTAGTGTTAGGGTTAGGGGTAGGGTTAGGGTTAGGATTAGGGTTAGGTTGTTAGGGTTAGGGTTAGGGTTAGGGTTAGGGGTTAGGGTTACTGGTTAGTGTTAGGGTTAGGGTTAGGGGTTAGGATTAGGATTGGAGTTATGGTTAGGGTTAGGGTTAGCATTAGGGTTAGGGTTGGGATTAGGGTTAGGTTTAGGGTAGGGTTAGGTCTTAGGGGTAGGGTTAGGGTTTGCGTTAGGCTGTTAGGGTTATGTTTAGTGTTAGGGTTAGGTTAGTGTTAGGGTTAGGTTTAGGGGTAAGTTTAGGGTTAGGGTTAGGATAAGCTTTAGGGTTAGGGTTAGGGTTACGGGTTAGGTAAGGGTTAGGGTTAGGGTTAGGTTTAGGGTTTAGGGTTAGGATTAGTGTTAGGGTTATGGTGTTAGGGTTATGTTTACGGTTAGGGTTAGTTTAGTGTTAGGGTTAGGGTTAGGGTTTAGGGTTAGGGGTAGCGTAAGGTTTATAGTTAGGGTTTAGGGTCAAGGTTAGGGTTAGGTTAGGGTTAGGGTTACGGTTAGGGCATTAAGGTTCGGGTTAGTGTTAAGTTTAGGGTTAGGGTTTTAGGGTTATGGTTAGGGCAATAGGGTTACGATTAGTGTTAGGGTTAGCGTTAGGGTTAGGGTTAGGTTTAGGGTTAGGTTTAGGGTTAGGGTTAGGGGAGGGTTAGGTCTTAGGGTTAGGGTTAGGGTTTCGGTTAGGTTGTTAGGGTTATGTTTAGTGTTCGGGTTTGGTTAGTGTTAGGGTTAGGGTTAGGGTTAGGTTTAGGTTTAGGTTTAGTGTAAGGATTAGGTGAGGGTTAGGGTTAGGTTTAGTGATAGGGTTAGGTGAGGTTTAGGGTTAGGTTTAGGGTTTATGATTATGGTTAGGGTTAGGGTTATGGTTAGGTTTAGGGTTAGCGTTCGGTTACGGTTACTGTTAGGGTTAGGGATGGGGCGTTAAGGTTAGTGTTAGGGTTAAGTTTAGGGTTAGGGTGTTAGGGTTAGGGTTAGGGCGTTAGGGTTAAGATTAGGATTAGGGTTAGGGTTAGGGTTAGGGTTAGCGTTAGGGTTAGGGCTAGGGTTAGGATTAGGTTTGGGCTAGGGCATTAGGCTTTTGGTTAGCGTTAGTGTTAGGGTTGACTTTAGGTTTAGGGTTAGGGACAGGTTTAGTGTTAGGGCATTAGGGTTAGGGTTAGTGTTAGGGCGTTATGGTCAAGTTTAGGGTTAGGCATAGGGCCTTAGGTTTAGGGTTAGGTTTAAGGTTCGGTTAGGTTTACGGTTAGGTGTTAGGATTAGGGTTAGGGTTAGGGTTAGGATTTAGGGTTGGGGTTAGGGTTAGGGTTATGGTTAGGGGTTGGGGTTAGGTTTAGGGTTAGGATTACGGTTAGGGTTAGGGTTAGGGTTAGGGTTAGGGTTAGGGCATTAAGGTTCGGGTTAGCGTTAAATTTAGGGTTAGGGTGTTAGGGTTATGGTTAGGGCATTAGGGTTACGATTAGGGTTAGGATTAGCGTAAGGGTTAGGGTTAGCCTTAGAGTTAGGGTTAGGTTTAGGGTTAAGGTTAGGGTAGGTTTAGGGCTTAGGGTTAGGGTTAGGTTTAGGTTTAGGATGTTAGGGTTATGTTTAGTGTTAGGGTTAGGTTAGTGTTAGGGTTAGGGTAAGGGTTTAGGGTTAGAGTTAGGGTTAGTGTTAGGGGTAGGGTTAGGGTTAGGGTTAGGGTTAGGGTTAGGGTTAGGGTTAGGATTAGGGTTAGGTTAGGGTTAGGTTTGGGTTAGGGCATTAGGCTTATGGTTAGGGTTAGGGTTGACTTTAGGTTTAGGGTTAGGGATAGGTTTAGTGTTAGGGCGTTAGGGTTAGTGTTAGGGTTAGTGTTTGTGTTAGGGTTAGGGCTTTATGGTTAGGTTTACGGCGCTAGGGTTAGGGCTGTGGTTAGTGTTAGGGTTAGGTCGTTAAGGTTAGGGTTAGGGTTAGGGTTAGGGTTAGTGTTAGGCTGTTACGGTTAGTTTTAGGGTTAGTGTTAGGGCGTTAGGGTCAAGTTTAGGGTTAGGTATAGGGCGTTAGGGTTAGGGTTAGGTTTAGGGTTAGGGTTAGGTTTACGGTTAGATGTTAGGATTAGGGTTAGGGTCAGGGTTAGGGTTAGGATTTAGGGTTAGGGTTAGGGTTAGGAGTTGGGGTTAGTTTTAGGGTTAGGATTATGGTTAGGGTTAGGGTTAGGAGTTAGGGTTAGGATTAGGGTGAGGTTTAGAGTTAGGGGTTAGGGGTTAGGCGTTAGGGTTAGGGTTATGTTTATTGTTAGGGTTAGGATTAGGGGGTTAGGGTTAGGTTTAGGGTTAGGTTTAGGGTTAGGTTTAGGGTTATGGTTAGGGTTTAGGGGTAGGGGTTGGGGTTATCGTTAGGGGTTAGGATTAGGGTTATGCTTAGTGTTAGGGTTAGTGCATTAAGGTTAGTGTTAGGGTTAAGTTTAGGGTTATGGTGTTATGGTTATCGTTAGGGTGTTAGGGTTAGGATTAGGGTTAGGGTTAGGGTTAGGGTTAGGCTGCTAGGGTTAGGGTTAGGTTAGTGTTAGTGTTACGGTTAGGGTTTAGGCTTAGGGTTAGTGTTACTGTTAGGGTTAGGGTTAGGGTTTGATTTCGGTTTAGGGATAGGGTTAGGGTTAGGGTTAGGCTTTGCTTTAGGGTTTAGGTGTTAGGGTTAGGGTTAGGGTTTAGGGTCAGGGTTAGGGTTAGGTTTAGCGGTTAGTGTCAGGGTTAGGGCTAGGCTTAGGGGGTTAGGGTTAGGGTTAGGGTTAAGGTTAGGGTTAGATTTAGGGTTACGGTTAGGGTTAGGGTTAGGGTTAGGGTTAGGGTTAGGGTTAGGGTTAGGGTTACGGTTACGGTTAGGGATTAGGGTTAGGGGTTAGGGATTAGGGTTAGGGGGTAGGGTTAGGGATAGGTTTTAGGGTTAATTTTAGTGTTAGGGTTAGGGTTAGGGTTAGGGTTTAGGTTAGGGTTAGATTTAGGGTTACGGTTAGGGTTAGGGTTAGTGTTAGGGTTACGGTTAGGTTTAGGGTTAGGATTACGGTTAGGGTTAGGGTTAGGGTTAGGGTTAGGGTTAGGGTTAGGGTTAGGGTTAGGGTTAGGGTTAGGGTTAGGAGTTGGGGTTAGTTTTAGGGTTAGGATTATGGTTAGGGTTAGGGTTAGGAGTTAGGGTTAGGATTAGGGTGAGGTTTAGAATTAGGGGTTAGGGGTTAGGCGTTAGGGTTAGGGTTATGTTTATTGTTAGGGTTAGGATTAGGGGGTTAGGGTTAGGTTTAGGGTTAGGTTTAGGGTTAGGTTTAGGGTTATGGTTAGGGTTTAGGGGTAGGGGTTGGGGTTATCGTTAGGGGTTAGGATTAGGGTTATGCTTAGTGTTAGGGTTAGTGCATTAAGGTTAGTGTTAGGGTTAAGTTTAGGGTTATGGTGTTATGGTTATCGTTAGGGTGTTAGGGTTAGGATTAGGGTTAGGGTTAGGGTTAGGGTTAGGCTGCTAGGGTTAGGGTTAGGTTAGTGTTAGTGTTACGGTTAGGGTTTAGGCTTAGGGTTAGTGTTAGGGTTAGGGTTAGGGTTAACGTTTGATTTAGGTTTAGGGATAGGGTTAGGGTTAGGGTTAGGGTTTAGGTGTTAGGGTTAGGGTTAGGGTTTAGGGTCAGGGTTAGGGTTAGGTTTAGCGGTTAGTGTCAGGGTTAGGGCTAGGCTTAGGGGGTTCGGGTTAGGGTTAGGGTTAAGGTTAGGGTTAGATTTAGGGTTACGGTTAGGGTTAGGGTTAGTGTTAGGGTTACGGTTAGGTTTAGGGTTAGGGTTAGGTTAGGGCTAGGGTTAGGTTTAGGGTTGGGGTTAGAGTTAGGGTTACGGTTAGTGTTAGGGTTAGGGTTAGGGTTAGGGTTAGGGTTACGGTTACGGTTACGGTTAGGGATTAGGGTTAGGGGTTAGGTATTAGGGTTAGGGGGTAGGGTTAGGGTTAGGTTTTAGGGTTAATTTTAGTGTTAGGGTTAGGGTTAGGGTGTTAGGGTTAGGATCAGGATTAGGGTTAGGGTTAGGGTGTAAGGGTTAGGATTAGGATTAGGATTAGTGTTAGGGTTAGGGTTAGGGTTAACCTTTGATTTAGGTTTAGGGATAGGGTTAGGGTTAGGGTTAGGGTTAGTCTTTGGTCTAGGGTTAGGCGTTAGGGTTAGGGTTAGGGTTTAGGGTCAGGGTTAGGGTTAGGTTTAGGGTTAGGGTTAGGGTTAGGGTTTAGGGTTTAGGGTTATGTTTAGGTTTAAGTGTAGCGTTTAGGCTTATGGTTAGGGTTAGTGTTAGGGGTTAGTGTTAGGGTTAGGGTTAGCGGTTAGTGTCAGGGTTAGGGCTAGGCTTAGGGGGTTCGGGTTAGGGTTAGGGTTCAGGTTAGGGTTAGATTTAGGGTTACGGTTAGGGTTAGGGTTAGTGTTAGGGTTACGGTTAGGTTCAGTGTTAGAGTTATGTTAGGGTTAGTGTTAGGGTTAGTTTAGGGTTAGGGTTACGGTTAGGGATTAGGGTTAGAGTTAGGGTTAGGGTTAGGGTTAGGTTTAGGGTTAAGGTTAGGTTTTAGTGTTAGTTTTAGTGTTATGGTTAGGGTTAGGGTTAGGGTTTTGGGTTAGGGTTAGGGTTAGGTGTAGGGTTAGGGTTAGGATTAGGGTTAGGGTGTTAGGGTTAGGGCTAGGGCGTTAGGGTTAAGATTAGGATTAGGGTTAGGTTAGTGTTAGGGTTAGGGTTAGTGTTAGGGTTAGGGTTAGGGCTAGATTTAGGATTAGGTTTGGGCTAGGGCATTAGGCTTTTGGTTAGGGTTAATGTTAGGGTTGACTTTAGGTTTAGGGTTAGGGATAAGTTTAGTGTTAGGGCGTTAGGGTTAGGGTTAGTGTTAGGGCGTTATGGTCAAGTTTAGGGTTAGGTATAGGGCGTTAGGGTTAGGGTTAGGTTTAGGGTTCGGTTAGGTTTACGGTTAGGTGCTAGGATTAGGGTTAGTGTTAGGGTTAGGATTTAGGGTTGGGGTTAGGGTTAGGGTTATGGTTAGGGGTTGGGGTTAGGTTTAGGGTTAGGATTCCGGTTAGGGTTAGGGTTAGGGTTAGGGTTAGGGTTAGGGTTAGGGTTAGGTTAGGGTTAGGGTTAGGGTATTAAGGTTCTGGTTAGCGTTAAATTTAGGGTTAGGGTGTTAGGGTTATGGTTAGGGCATTAGGGTTACGATTAGGTTTAGGGTTAGCGTTAGGGTTAGGGTTAGGCTTAGAGTTAGGGTTAGGTTTAGGGTTAAGGTTAGGGTAGGTTTAGGGCTTAGGGTTAGGGTTAGGTTTAGGTTTAGGATGTTAGGGTTATGTTTAGTATTAGGTTTAGGTTAGTGTTAGGGTTAGGGTAAGGGTTTAGGGTTAGGGTTAGGGTTAGGGTTAGGGTTAGGTTTAGGTTTATAGTTAGGATTAGGGTTAGGTTAGGTTTAGGTTTGGGTTAGGGCATTAGGCTTATGGTTAGGGTTAGGGTTAGGGTTGACTTTAGGTTTAGGGTTAGGGATAGGTTTAGTGTTAGGGCGTTAGGGTTTGTGTTAGGGTTAGTGTTTGTGTTAGGGTTAGGGCTTTATGGTTAGGTTTACGGTGCTAAGGTTAGGGCTGTGGTTAGTGTTAGGGTTAGGTCGTTAAGGTTAGGGTTAGGGTCAGGGTTAGGGTTAGTGTTAGGCTGTTACGGTTAGTTTTAGGGTTAGTGTTAGGGCGTTAGGGTCAAGTTTAGGGTTAGGTATAGGGCGTTAGTGTTAGGGTTAGGTTTAGGTTTAGGGTTAGGTTTACGGTTAGGTTTTAAGATTAGGGTTAGCGTTAGGGTTAGGATTTAGAGTTGGGGTTAGTGTTAGGGTTATGGTTAGGGGTTGGGGTTAGGTTTAGGGTTAGGATTACGGTTAGGGTTAGGGTTAGGTTTAGGGTTAGTTTAGGGTTAGGGTTAGGGCATTAAGGTTCGTGTTAGTGTTAATTTAGGGTTAGGGTGTTAGGGTTATGGTTAGGGCATTAGGCTTACGATTAGGGTTAGGGTTAGCATTAGGGTTAGGGTTAGGCTTAGAGTTAGGGTTAGGTTTAGGGTTAGGGTTAGGGTAGGTTTAGGGCTTAGGGTTAGTGTTAGGTTTAGGTTTAGGATGTTAGGGTTATGTTTAGTGTTAGGGTTAGGTTAGTGTTAGGGTTAGGGTAAGGGTTTAGGGTTAGGGTTAGGGTTAGGGTTAGGGTTAGGGTTAGGGTTAGGTTTAGGATGTTAGGGTTATGTTTAGTGTTAGGGTTAGGTTTGGGTTAGGGCATTAGGCTTATGGTTAGGGTTAGTGTTAGGGTTGACTTTAGGTTTAGGGTTAGGGATAGGTTTAGTGTTAGGGCGTTAGGGTTAGTGTTAGGGTTAGTGTTTGTGTTAGGGTTAGGTCGTTAAGGTTAGGGTTTGGGTTAGGGTTAGGGTTAGTGTTAGGCTGTTACGGTTAGTTTTAGGGTTAGTGTTAGGGCGTTAGGGTCAAGTTTAGGGTTAGGTATAGGGCGTTAGGGTTAGGGTTAGTTTTAGGGTTAGGGTTAGGTTTACGGTTAGATGTTAGGATTAGGTTTAGGGTCAGGGTTAGGGTTAGGATTTAGGGTTAGGGTTAGGGTTAGGAGTTGGGGTTAGTTTTAGGGTTAGGATTAGGGTTAGGGTTAGGGTTAGGAGTAGGGTTAGGATTAGTGTGAGGTTTAGAGTTAGGGGTTAGGGGTTAGGCGTTAGGGTTAGGGTTAGGGTTATGTTTATTGTTTGGGTTAGGATTAGGGGGTTAGGGTTAGGTTTAGGGTTAGGTTTAGGGTTAGGTTTAGGGTTATGGTTAGGGGTTAGGGGTAGGGGTTGGGGTTATCATTAGGGGTTAGGATTAGGGTTATGCTTAGGGTTAGGATTAGTGCATTAAGGTTAGTGTTAGGGTTAAGTTTAGGGTTATGGTGTTATGGTTATAGTTAGGGTGTTAGGGTTAGGATTAGGGTTAACGTTAGGGTTAGGCTGCTAGGGTTAGGGTTAGGTTAGTGTTAGTGTTACGGTTAGGGTTTAGGCTTAGGGTTAGTGTTAGTGTTAGGGTTAGGTTTAGGGTTAAAGTTTGATTTAGGTTTAGCGATAGGGTTAGGGTGAGGGTTAGGGTTAGGCTCTGGTTTAGGGTTTAGGTGTTAGGGCTAGTTTTAGGGTTTAGGGTCAGGGTTAGGGATAGGGTTATCGGTTAGTGTCAGGGTTAGGGCTAGGCTTAGGGGGTTCGGGTTAGGGTTAGGGTAAAGGTTAGGGTTAGATTTAGGGTTACGGTTAGGGTTACGGTTAGTGTTAGGGTTACGGTTAGGTTTAGGGTTAGGGTTAGGTTAGGGCTAGGGTTAGGTTTAGGGTTGGGGTTAGAGTTACGGTTAGGGGTTAGGGTTAGGGGTAGGGTTAGGGTTAGCGTTAGGGTTAGGGTTAGGGTTAGGGTTAGGGTTAGGGTTAGGGTTAGGGTTAGAGTTACGGTTAGGTTTAAGTTTAGGTCTAGGTTAGGGTTAGGGTTAGGGTTAGGGTTAGGGTTAGGGTTACGGTTACGGTTACGGTTACGGTTAGGGATTAGGGTTAGGGGCTAAGGTTAGGGTTAGGTTTTAGGGTTAATTTTAGTGTTAGGGTTAGGGTTAGGGTTAGGGATAGGCTTTGGTTTAGGGTTTAGGTGTTAGGGTTATTTTTAGGGTTTAGGGTCAGGGTTAGGGATAGGGTTATCGGTTAGTGTCAGGGTTAGGGCTAGGCTTAGGGGGTTCGGGTTAGGGTTAGGGTTAAGGTTAGGGTTAGATTTAGGGTTACGGTTAGGGTTAGGGTTAGTGTAAGTGTTACGGTTAGGTTTAGGGTTAGGGTTAGGTTAGGGCTAGTGTTAAGTTTAGGGTTGGGGTTAGAGTTACGGTTAGGGGTTAGGGTTAGGGTTAGGGTTAGGGTTAGGGTTAGGGTTAGGGTTAGGGTTAGGGTTAGGGTTAGAGTTACGGTTAGGTTTAAGTTTAGGGCTAGGTTAGGGTTAGGGTTAGGGTTAGGGTTAGGGTTACGGTTACGGTTAGGGATTAGGGTTAGGGGTTAGGGTTAGGCTTAGGTTTTAGGGTTAATTATATTGTTAGGGTTAGGGTTAGGGTTAGGGTTAGGGTTTAGGGTTAGTGTTAGGGTTAGGGGTAGGGTTAGGGTTAGGATTAGGGTTAGGTTGTTAGGGTTAGGGTTAGGGTTAGGGTTAGGGGTTAGGGTTACTGGTTAGTGTTAGGGTTAGGGTTAGGGGTTAGGATTAGGATTGGAGTTATGGTTAGGGTTAGGGTTAGCATTAGGGTTAGGGTTGGGATTAGGGTTAGGTTTAGGGTAGGGTTAGGTCTTAGGGGTAGGGTTAGGGTTTGCGTTAGGCTGTTAGGGTTATGTTTAGTGTTAGGGTTAGGTTAGTGTTAGGGTTAGGTTTAGGGGTAAGTTTAGGGTTAGGGTTAGGATAAGCTTTATGGTTAGGGTTAGGGTTACGGGTTAGGTAAGGGTTAGGGTTAGGGTTAGGTTTAGGGTTTAGGGTTAGGATTAGTGTTAGGGTTATGCTGTTAAGGTTATGTTTACGGTTAGGGTTAGTTTAGTGTTAGGGTTAGGGTTAGGGTTTAGGGTTAGGGGTAGCGTAAGGTTTATAGTTAGGGTTTAGGGTCAAGGTTAGGGTTAGGTTAGGGTTAGGGTTACGGTTAGGGCATTAAGGTTCGGGTTAGTGTTAAGTTTAGGGTTAGGGTTTTAGGGTTATGGTTAGGGCAATAGGGTTACGATTAGTGTTAGGGTTAGCGTTAGGGTTAGGGTTAGGTTTAGGGTTAGGTTTAGGGTTAGGGTTAGGGGAGGGTTAGGTCTTAGGGTTAGGGTTAGGGTTTCGGTTAGGTTGTTAGGGTTATGTTTAGTGTTCGGGTTTGGTTAGTGTTAGGGTTAGGGTTAGGGTTAGGTTTAGGTTTAGGTTTAGTGTAAGGATTAGGTGAGGGTTAGGGTTAGGTTTAGTGATAGGGTTAGGTGAGGTTTAGGGTTAGGTTTAGGGTTTATGATTATGGTTAGGGTTAGGGTTATGGTTAGGTTTAGGGTTAGCGTTCGGTTACGGTTACTGTTAGGGTTAGGGATGGGGCGTTAAGGTTAGTGTTAGGGTTAAGTTTAGGGTTAGGTTGTTAGGGTTAGGGTTAGGGCGTTAGGGTTAAGATTAGGATTAGGGTTAGGGTTAGGGTTAGGGTTAGCGTTAGGGTTAGGGCTAGGGTTAGGATTAGGTTTGGGCTAGGGCATTAGGCTTTTGGTTAGCGTTAGTGTTAGGGTTGACTTTAGGTTTAGGGTTAGGGACAGGTTTAGTGTTAGGGCATTAGGGTTAGGGTTAGTGTTAGGGCGTTATGGTCAAGTTTAGGGTTAGGCATAGGGCCTTAGGTTTAGGGTTAGGTTTAAGGTTCGGTTAGGTTTACGGTTAGGTGTTAGGATTAGGGTTAGGGTTAGGGTTAGGATTTAGGGTTGGGGTTAGGGTTAGGGTTATGGTTAGGGGTTGGGGTTAGGTTTAGGGTTAGGATTACGGTTAGGGTTAGGGTTAGGGTTAGGGTTAGGGTTAGGGCATTAAGGTTCGGGTTAGCGTTAAATTTAGGGTTAGGGTGTTAGGGTTATGGTTAGGGCATTAGGGTTACGATTAGGGTTAGGATTAGCGTAAGGGTTAGGGTTAGCCTTAGAGTTAGGGTTAGGTTTAGGGTTAAGGTTAGGGTAGGTTTAGGGCTTAGGGTTAGGGTTAGGTTTAGGTTTAGGATTTTAGGGTTATGTTTAGTGTTAGGGTTAGGTTAGTGTTAGGGTTAGGGTAAGGGTTTAGGGTTAGAGTTAGGGTTAGTGTTAGGGGTAGGGTTAGGGTTAGGGTTAGGGTTAGGGTTAGGGTTAGGATTAGGGTTAGGTTAGGGTTAGGTTTGGGTTAGGGCATTAGGCTTATGGTTAGGGTTAGGGTTGACTTTAGGTTTAGGGTTAGGGATAGGTTTAGTGTTAGGGCGTTAGGGTTAGTGTTAGGGTTAGTGTTTGTGTTAGGGTTAGGGCTTTATGGTTAGGTTTACGGCGCTAGGGTTAGGGCTGTGGTTAGTGTTAGGGTTAGGTCGTTAAGGTTAGGGTTAGGGTTAGGGTTAGGGTTAGTGTTAGGCTGTTACGGTTAGTTTTAGGGTTAGTGTTAGGGCGTTAGGGTCAAGTTTAGGGTTAGGTATAGGGCGTTAGGGTTAGGGTTAGGTTTAGGGTTAGGGTTAGGTTTACGGTTAGATGTTAGGATTAGGGTTAGGGTCAGGGTTAGGGTTAGGATTTAGGGTTAGGGTTAGGGTTAGGAGTTGGGGTTAGTTTTAGGGTTAGGATTATGGTTAGGGTTAGGGTTAGGAGTTAGGGTTAGGATTAGGGTGAGGTTTAGAGTTAGGGGTTAGGGGTTAGGCGTTAGGGTTAGGGTTATGTTTATTGTTAGGGTTAGGATTAGGGGGTTAGGGTTAGGTTTAGGGTTAGGTTTAGGGTTAGGTTTAGGGTTATGGTTAGGGTTTAGGGGTAGGGGTTGGGGTTATCGTTAGGGGTTAGGATTAGGGTTATGCTTAGTGTTAGGGTTAGTGCATTAAGGTTAGTGTTAGGGTTAAGTTTAGGGTTATGGTGTTATGGTTATCGTTAGGGTGTTAGGGTTAGGATTAGGGTTAGGGTTAGGGTTAGGGTTAGGCTGCTAGGGTTAGGGTTAGGTTAGTGTTAGTGTTACGGTTAGGGTTTAGGCTTAGGGTTAGTGTTACTGTTAGGGTTAGGGTTAGGGTTTGATTTCGGTTTAGGGATAGGGTTAGGGTTAGGGTTAGGCTTTGCTTTAGGGTTTAGGTGTTAGGGTTAGGGTTAGGGTTTAGGGTCAGGGTTAGGGTTAGGTTTAGCGGTTAGTGTCAGGGTTAGGGCTAGGCTTAGGGGGTTAGGGTTAGGGTTAGGGTTAGGGTTACGGTTAGGTTTAGGGTTAGGGTTAGGTTAGGGCTAGGGTTAGGTTTAGGGTTGGGGTTAGAGTTAGGGTTACGGTTAGGGTTAGGGTTAGGGTTAGGGTTAGGGTTAGGGTTAGGGTTAGGGTTACGGTTACGGTTAGGGATTAGGGTTAGGGGTTAGGGATTAGGGTTAGGGGGTAGGGTTAGGGATAGGTTTTAGGGTTAATTTTAGTGTTAGGGTTAGGGTTAGGGTTTAGGTTAGGGTTAGATTTAGGGTTACGGTTAGGGTTAGGGTTAGTGTTAGGGTTACGGTTAGGTTTAGGGTTAGGATTACGGTTAGGGTTAGGGTTAGGGTTAGGGTTAGGGTTAGGGTTAGGGTTAGGGTTAGGGTTAGGTTAGGGTTAGGGCATTAAGGTTCGGGTTAGCGTTAAATTTAGGGTTAGGGTGTTAGGGTTATGGTTAGGGCATTAGGGTTACGATTAGGGTTAGGGTTAGCGTTAGGGTTAGGCTTAGCCTTAGAGTTAGGGTTAGGTTTAGGGTTAAGGTTAGGGTAGGTTTAGGGCTTAGGGTTAGGGTTAGGTTTAGGTTTAGGATGTTAGGGTTATGTTTAGTGTTAGGTTTAGGTTAGTGTTAGGGTTAGGGTAAGGGTTTAGGGTTAGAGTTAGGGTTAGGGTTAGGGGTAGGGTTAGGGTTAGGGTTAGGGTTAGGTTAGGGTTAGGTTTGGGTTAGGGCATTAGGCTTATGGATAGGGTTAGGGGTAGGGTTGACTTTAGGTTTAGGGTTAGGGATAGGTTTAGTGTTAGGGCGTTAGGGTTAGTGTTAGGGTTAGTGTTTGTGTTAGGGTTAGGGCTTTATGGTTAGGTTTACGGCGCTAGGGTTAGGGCTGTGGTTAGTGTTAGGGTTAGGTCGTTAAGGTTAGGGTTAGGGTTAGGGTTAGGGTTAGTGTTAGGCTGTTACGGTTAGTTTTAGGGTTAGTGTTAGGGCGTTAGGGTCAAGTTTAGGGTTAGGTATAGGGCGTTAGGGTTAGGGTTAGGTTTAGGGTTAGGGTTAGGTTTACGGTTAGATGTTAGGATTAGGGTTAGGGTCAGGGTTAGGGTTAGGATTTAGGGTTAGGGTTAGGGTTAGGAGTTGGGGTTAGTTTTAGGGTTAGGATTATGGTTAGGGTTAGGGTTAGGAGTTAGGGTTAGGATTAGGGTGAGGTTTAGAGTTAGGGGTTAGGGGTTAGGCGTTAGGGTTAGGGTTATGTTTATTGTTAGGGTTAGGATTAGGGGGTTAGGGTTAGGTTTAGGGTTAGGTTTAGGGTTAGGTTTAGGGTTATGGTTAGGGTTTAGGGGTAGGGGTTGGGGTTATCGTTAGGGGTTAGGATTAGGGTTATGCTTAGTGTTAGGGTTAGTGCATTAAGGTTAGTGTTAGGGTTAAGTTTAGGGTTATGGTGTTATGGTTATCGTTAGGGTGTTAGGGTTAGGATTAGGGTTAGGGTTAGGGTTAGGGTTAGGCTGCTAGGGTTAGGGTTAGGTTAGTGTTAGTGTTACGGTTAGGGTTTAGGCTTAGGGTTAGTGTTAGGGTTAGGGTTAGGGTTAACGTTTGATTTAGGTTTAGGGATAGGGTTAGGGTTAGGGTTAGGGTTAGGGTTAGGGTTTAGGTGTTAGGGTTAGGGTTAGGGTTTAGGGTCAGGGTTAGGGTTAGGTTTAGCGGTTAGTGTCAGGGTTAGGGCTAGGCTTAGGGGGTTCGGGTTAGGGTTAGGGTTAAGGTTAGGATTAGATTTAGGGTTACGGTTAGGGTTAGGGTTAGTGTTAGGGTTACGGTTAGGGTTAGGGTTAGGGTTAGGGTTAGGGTTAGGGTTAGGGTTAGGGTTACGGTTACGGTTACGGTTAGGGATTAGGGTTAGGGGTTAGGGATTAGGGTTAGGGGGTAGGGTTAGGGTTAGGTTTTAGGGTTAATTTTAGTGTTAGGGTTAGGGTTAGGGTTAGGGTTTAGGTTAGGGTTAGATTTAGGGTTACGGTTAGGGTTAGGGTTAGTGTTAGGGTTACGGTTAGGTTTAGGGTTAGGATTACGGTTAGGGTTAGGGTTAGGGTTAGGGTTAGGGTTAGGGTTAGGGTTAGGGTTAGGGTTAGGTTAGGGTTAGGGTTAGGGCATTAAGGTTCGGGTTAGCGTTAAATTTAGGGTTAGGGTGTTAGGGTTATGGTTAGGGCATTAGGGTTACGATTAGGGTTAGGGTTAGCGTTAGGGTTAGGCTTATCCTTAGAGTTAGGGTTAGGTTTAGGGTTAAGGTTAGGGTAGGTTTAGGGCTTAGGGTTAGGGTTAGGTTTAGGTTTAGGATGTTAGGGTTATGTTTAGTGTTAGGTTTAGGTTAGTGTTAGGGTTAGGGTAAGGGTTTAGGGTTAGAGTTAGGGTTAGGGTTAGGGGTAGGGTTAGGGTTAGGGTTAGGGTTAGGTTAGGGTTAGGTTTGGGTTAGGGCATTAGGCTTATGGATAGGGTTAGGGTTAGGGTTGACTTTAGGTTTAGGGTTAGGGATAGGTTTAGTGTTAGGGCGTTAGGGTTAGGGTTAGGGTTAGTGTTTGTGTTAGGGTTAGGGATTTATGGCTAGGTTTACGTCGCTAGGGTTAGGGCTGTGGTTAGTGTTAGGGTTAGGTCGTTAAGGTTAGGGTTAGGGTTAGGGTTAGGGTTAGTGTTAGGCTGTTACGGTTAGTTTTAGGGTTAGTGTTAGGGCGTTAGGGTCAAGTTTAGGGTTAGGTATAGGGCGTTAGGGTTAGGGTTAGGTTTAGGGTTAGGGTTAGGTTTACGGTTAGATGTTAGGATTAGGGTTAGGGTCAGGGTTAGGGTTAGGATTTAGGGTTAGGGTTAGGGTTAGGAGTTGGGGTTAGTTTTAGGGTTAGGATTAGGGTTAAGGTTAGGGTTAGGAGTTAGGGTTAGGATTAGGGTGAGGTTTAGAGTTAGGGGTTAGGGGTTACGCGTTAGGGTTAGGGTTATGTTTATTGTTAGGGTTAGGATTAGGGGGTTAGGGTTAGGTTTAGGGTTAGGTTTAGGGTTAGGTTTAGGGTTATGGTTAGGGGTTAGGGGTAGGGGTTGGGGTTATCGTTAGGGGTTAGGATTAGGGTTATGCTTAGGGTTAGGGTTAGTGCATTAAGGTTAGTGTTAGGGTTAAGTTTAGGGTTATGGTGTTATGGTTATATTTAGGGTGTTAGGGTTAGGATTAGGGTTAGGGTTAGGGTTAGGCTGCTAGGGTTAGGGTTAGGTTAGTGTTAGTGTTACGGTTAGGGTTTAGGCTTAGGGTTAGTGTTAGTGTTAGGGTTAGGGTTAGGGTTAGGGTTAACGTTTGATTTAGGTTTAGGGATAGGGTTAGGGTTAGGGTTAGGGTTAGGCTTTGGTTTAGGGTTTAGTTGTTAGGGTTAGGGTTAGGGTTTAGGGTCAGGGTTAGGGTTAGGTTTAGCGGTTAGTGTCAGGGTTAGGGCTAGGCTTAGGGGGTTCGGGTTAGGGTTAGGGTTAAGGTTAGGGTTAGATTTAGGGTTACGGTTAGGGTTAGGGTTAGTGTTAGGGTTACGGTTAGGTTTAGGGTTAGGGTTAGGTTAGGGCTAGGGTTAGGTTTAGGGTTGGGGTTAGAGTTAGGGTTACAGTTAGGGTTAGGGTTAGGGTTAGGTTTAGGGTTAGGGTTAGGGTTAGGGTTACGGTTACGGTTAGGGTTTAGGGTTAGGGGTTAGGGATTGGGGTTAGGGGGTAGGGTTAGGGATAGGTTTTAGGGTTAATTTTAGTGTTAGGATTAGGGTTAGTGTTAGGGTT
>NC_133933.1:18508028-18530528 GCF_031877795.1 Strix aluco
ATTAGGGTTAGGGTTTGGGTTAGGGTTAGGATTAGGTTTAGGTTTAGGTTTCGGGTTAGGGTTTAGGGTTAGGTTAGGGTTAGGGTTAGGGTTACGGTTACGGTTAGGGGTTAGTGTTAGGGGTTAGTGTTAGTGTTAGGGTTAGGTTTAATTATAGGGTTAGGTGAGGTTTAGGGTTAGGTTTAGGGTTTATGATTATGGTTAGGATTAGGGTTTATGATTATGGTTAGGATTAGGGTTAGGGTTAGGGTTAGGGGTAGCGTTCGGTTAGGGTTAGTTTTAGGGTTAGGGATGGGGCGTTAAAGTTAGTGTTAGGGTTAAGTTTAGGGTTAGGGTTTTAGGGTTAGGGTTAGGGCGTTAGGGTTAGGGTTAGGATTAGGGTTAGGGTTAGGGTTAGGGTTAGGGCTAGGGTTAGGATTAGGTTTGGGCTAGGGCATTAGGCTTTTGGTTAGGGTTAGTGTTAGGGTTGACTTTAGGTTTAGGGTTAGGGATAGGTTTAGTGTTAGGGCGTTAGGGTTAGGGTTAGTGTTAGGGCGTTAGGGTCAAGTTTAGGGTTAGGTATAGGGTGTTAGGGTTAGGGTTAGGTTTAGGGTTAGGTGTTAGGATTAGGGTTAGGGTTAGGGTTAGGATTTAGGGTTGGGTTAGGGTTAGGGTTATGGTTAGGGGTTGGGGTTAGGTTTAGGGTTAGGATTACGGTTAGGGTTAGGGTTAGGGTTAGGGTTAGGTTAGGGTTAGGGTTAGGGTTAGGGCATTAAGGTTCGGGTTAGTGTTAAATTTAGGGTTAGGGTGTTAGGGTTATGCTTAGGGCATTAGGGTTACGATAAGGGTAGGGTTAGCGTTAGGGTTAGGGTTAGGCTTAGAGTTAGGGTTAGGTTTAGGGTTAGGGTTAGGTTTAGGTTTAGGGTTATGATGTTAGGGCTATGTTAGTGTTAGGTTTAGGTTAGTGTTAGGGTTAGGGTTTAGGGTTAGGGGTTAGGGTTAGGGTTAGGTTTAGGTTTAGGTTTAGTATTAGGATTAGGTGAGGGTTAGGATTAGGTTTAGGGTTTAGGGTTATGGTTAGGATTAGGGTTAGGGTTATGGTTAGGTTTAGCGTTAGGTTAGGGTTAGGTTTAAGGTTAGGGATAGGGCGTTAATGTTAGGGTTAGGGTTAATTTTAGGGTTAGGGTGTTAGGGTTAGGATTAGGATTAGGGTTAGGATTAGGGTTACGGGTTAGGGTTTAGGGTTAGGGTTAGGTTTAGGGTTACTGTTAGGTTTAGGGTTTAGGGTTATGGTTAGGATTAGGGTTATGGTTAGGTTTAGCGTTAGGTTTGGGTCAGGTTTAGGGTTAGGAATAGGGCGTTAAGTGTAGGGTTAGGGTTAAGTTTAGTGTTAGGGTGTTAGGGTTAGTGTTAGGGTGTTAGGGTTAGGATTAGGATTAGGGTTAGGGTTAGGGTGTAAGTGTTAGGATTAGGATTAGGGTTAGTATTAGGGTTAGGGTTAGGGTTAACGTTTGATTTAGGTTTAGGGATAGGGTTAGGGTTATGGTTAGTCTTTGGTCTAGGGTTAGGCGTTAGGGTTAGGGTTTAGGGTCTGGGTTAGGTTTAGTGATAGGGTTAGGTGAGGTTTAGGGTTAGGTTTAGGGTTTATGATTATGGTTAGGATTAGGGTTTGGTTTAGGGTTAGGATTAGGGTTAGGTTAGGGTTAGGGTTAGGGTGAGGTTTAGGTTTAGTGTTACGGTTAGGGGTTAGGGTTAGGGGTTTGGGTTAAGGTTAGGTTTAGGTTTAGGTTTAGTGTAAGGATTAGATGAGGGTTAGGTTTAGGTTTAGGGATTACGGTTATGGTTAGGATTAGGGATAGGGTTATGGTTAGGGTTAGCGTTAGGTTAGGGTTAGGGTTAAGGTTAGGGATAGGGCGTTAATGTTAGGATTAGGGTTAATTTTAGGGTTAGGGTGTTAGGGTTAGGGTTAGGGTGTTAGGGTTAGGATTAGCATTAGGGTTAGGGTTTGGGTTAGGGTTAGGATTAGGGTTAGGTTTAGGGTTAGGGTTAGCGTTTAGGGTTAGGTTAGGGTTAGTGTTAGGGTTACGGTTAGGGGTTAGGGTTAGGGGTTAGTGTTAATGTTAGGGTTAGGGTTAGGTTTAGTGATAGGGTTAGGTGAGGTTTAGGGTTAGGGTTAGGCTTTATGATTATGGTTAGGATTAGGGTTATGGTTAGGGTTAGGGTTAGCGTTCGTTTAGGGTTAGTGTTAGGGTTAGGGATGGGGCGTTAAGGTTAGTGTTAGGGTTAAGTTTAGGGTTAGGGTGTTAGGGTTAGGGTTAGGGCGTTAGGGTTAAGATTAGGATTAGGGTTAGGATTAGGGTTAGGGTTAGGGTTAGGGTTAGGGTTAGGGCTAGGGTTAGGATTAGGTTTGGGCTAGGGCATTAGGCTTTTGGTTAGGGTTAGTGTTAGGGTTGGCTTTAGGTTTAGGGTTAGGGATAGGTTTAGTGTTAGGGCGTTAGGGTTAGGGTTAGTGTTAGGGCGTTATGGTCAAGTTTAGGGTTAGGCATAGGGCGTTAGGGTTTGTGTTAGGTTTAAGGTTCTGTTAGGTTTACGGTTAGGTGTTAGGATTAGGGTTAGGGTTAGGGTTAGGATTTAGGGTTGGGGTTAGGGTTAGGGTTATGGTTAGGGGTTGGGGTTAGGTTTATGGTTAGGATTACGGTTAGGGTTAGGTTAGGGTTAGGGTTAGGGTTAGGGCATTAAGGTTTGGGTTACTGTTAAATTTAGGGTTAGGGTGTTAGGGTTATGGTTAGGGCATTAGGGTTACGATTAGGGTTAGGGTTAGCGTTAGGGTTAGGTTTAGGCTTAGAGTTAGGCTAGGTTTAGGGTTAAGGTTAGGGTAGGTTTAGGGCTTAGGGTTAGGGTTATGTTTAGGTTTAGGATGTTAGGGTTATGTTTAGTGTTAGGTTTAGATTAGTGTTAGGGTTAGGGTAAGGGTTTAGGGTTAGGGTTAGGGTTAGGGTTAGGGTTAGGGTTAGGGTTAGGGTTAGGTTTTAGGGTTAATTTTAGTGTTAGGGTTAGGGTTAGGGTTAGGGTTAGGGTTTAGGGTTAGTGTTAGGGTTAGAGGTAGGGTTAGGATTAGGGTTAGGTTGTTAGGGTTAGGGTTGGGGTTAGGGTTAGGGGTTAGGGTTACTGGTTAGTGTTAGGGTTAGTGTTAGGGGTTAGGATTAGGATTAGAGTTATGGTTAGGGTTAGGGTTAGCGTTAGGGTTAGGGTTAGGATTAGGGTTAGGGTTAGGGTAGGGTTAGGTCTTAGGGGTAGGGTTAGGGTTTGGGTTAGGCTGTTAGGGTTATGTTTAGTGTTAGGGTTTGGTTAGTGTTAGGGTTAGGTTTAGGGGTAAATTTAGGGTTAGGGTTAGGATAAACTTTAGTGTTAGGGTTAGGGGTAAGTTTAGGGTTAGGTTTAGGATAAGCTTTAGGGTTAGGGTTAGGGTTAGGGGTTAGGTAAGGGTTAGGGTTAGGGTTATGGTGTTAGGGTTATGTTTACGGTTAGGGTTAGTTTAGTGTTAGGGTTAGGGTTAGGGTTTAGGGTTAGGGGTAGCGTAAGGTTTAGAGTTAGGGTTTAGGGTTAGGGTTAGGGTTAGGGTTAGGATTAGGGTTAGGGTTAGGGTTAGGTTAGGGTTAGGGTTACGGTTAGGGCATTAAGGTTCGGGGTAGTGTTAAGGGTTAGGGTTAGGGTTAGGATAAGTTTTAGGGTTAGGGTTAGGGTTTAGGGTTAGGGTTAGTGTTAGGGTTAGGATTTGGTTTAGGGTTAGGGTTAGGTAAGGGTTAGTGTTAGGATTACGGTTAGGGGTTAGGGTTAGGGTTAGGGTTAGGGTTAGGTTTAGGGTTAGGGTTAGGTTAGGGTTAGGGTTACGGTTAGGGCATTAAGGTTCGGGGTAGTGTTAAGGGTTAGGGTTAGGGTTAGGATAAGTTTTAGGGTTAGGGTTAGGGTTACGGTTTAGGGTTAGGGTTAGGGTTTAGGGTTTAGGGTTAGGTTTAGGTTCAAGTGTAGCGTTTAGGTTTAGGGTTAGTGTTAAGGTTAGGGGTTAGTGTTAGGGTTAGGGTTAGGGGTTAGGGTTAGGGCTAGGCTTAGGGGGTTCGGTTGAGGGTTAGGGTTAAGGTTAGGGTAGGCTTATAGTTACGGTTAGGGGTTAGTTTTAGTGTTAGGGTTAGGGTTACGGTTAGGTTTAGGGTTAGATTTAGGTTAGGGTTAGGGTTAGGGTTAGGCGTTAGGGTTAGGCTTAGGGTTAGGCCTACGGTTAGGAATTAGGGTTAGGTTTAGGGTTAGAGTTACGGTTAGGTTTACGGTTAGGGCTAGGTTAGGGTTAGGGTTAGGGTTAGGTTTAGGGTTAGGTTTACATTTAGGGGTTGGGGTTAGGGGTTAGGGTTAGGGTTAGGGTTAGGGTTAGGTTATAGAGTTACTTTTAGTGTTAGGGTTTGGATTAGGGTTAGGGTTTAGGGTTAGGGTTAGGGTTAGGTTTAGGGTTAGGGTTAGGGTTAGGATTAGGTTTAGGGGGTTAGGGGTAGGGTTAGGGTTAGGATTAGGGGTTAGGGTTACTGGTTAGTGTTAGGGTTAGGGTTAGGGTTAGCGTTAGGATTAGGGTTAGGGTTAGGGTTAGGGTTAGGTTTAGGTTTAGGGTTACGGTTAGGTTTTAGTGTTAATTTTAGTGTTAGTGGTAGGGTTAGTGTTAGGGTTTAGGGTTAGGGTTAGGGCTAGTGGTAGGATTAGGGTTAATATTAGACTTAGGTTGTTAGGGGTAGGGTTAGGGTTAGGGTTAGGTGTTAGGGTTACTGGTTAGTGTTAGGGTTAGGGTTAGGGTTAGGGTTTGGGGTTAGGATTAGGATTAGAGTTATGGTTAGGGTTAGGGTTAGGGTTAGCGTTATGTGTATGGTTAGGTTTAGGGCTTAGGGTTAGGGTTAGTGTTAGGGTTATGTTGTTAGGGTTATATTTACAGTTAGGGTTAGTTTAGTGTTAGGGTTAGCGTTAGGGTTTAGGGTTAGGGCTAGCGTAAATTTTAGGGTTAGGGTTTAGGGTTAGGGTTAGGATTAGCGTTAGGGTTAGGGCTAGGATTAGGTGTAGGGTTAGGGTTAGGTTTTAGGGTTAGTTTTAGTGTTAGGGTTAGGGTTAGGGTTAGGATTAGCATTAGGGTTAGGGTTTGGGTTAGGGTTAGGATTAGGGTTAGGTTTAGGGTTAGGGTTAGCGTTTAGGGTTAGTTTAGGGTTAGTGTTAGGGTTACGGTTAGGGGTTAGGGTTAGGGGTTAGTGTTAATGTTAGGGTTAGGGTTAGGTTTAGTGATAGGGTTAGGTGAGGTTTAGGGTTAGGGTTAGGCTTTATGATTTTGGTTAGGATTAGGGTTATGGTTAGGGTTAGGGTTAGCGTTCGGTTAGGGTTAGTGTTAGGGTTAGGGATGGGGCGTTAAGGTTAGTGTTAGGGTTAAGTTTAGGGTTAGGGTGTTAGGGTTAGGGTTAGGGCGTTAGGGTTAAGATTAGGATTAGGGTTAGGATTAGGGTTAGGGTTAGGGTTAGGGTTAGGGTTAGGGTTAGGGTTAGGGCTAGGGTTAGGATTAGGTTTGGGCTAGGGCATTAGGCTTTTGGTTAGGGTTAGTGTTAGGGTTGGCTTTAGGTTTAGGGTTAGGGATAGGTTTAGTGTTAGGGCGTTAGGGTTAGGGTTAGTGTTAGGGCGTTATGGTCAAGTTTAGGGTTAGGCATAGGGCGTTAGGGTTTGTGTTAGGTTTAAGGTTCTGTTAGGTTTACGGTTAGGTGTTAGGATTAGGGTTAGGGTTAGGGTTAGGATTTAGGGTTGGGGTTAGGGTTAGGGTTATGGTTAGGGGTTGGGGTTAGGTTTATGGTTAGGATTACGGTTAGGGTTAGGTTAGGGTTAGGGTTAGGGTTAGGGCATTAAGGTTTGGGTTACTGTTAAATTTAGGGTTAGGGTGTTAGGGTTATGGTTAGGGCATTAGGGTTACGATTAGGGTTAGGGTTAGCGTTAGGGTTAGGTTTAGGCTTAGAGTTAGGCTAGGTTTAGGGTTAAGGTTAGGGTAGGTTTAGGGCTTAGGGTTAGGGTTATGTTTAGGTTTAGGATGTTAGGGTTATGTTTAGTGTTAGGTTTAGGTTAGTGTTAGGGTTAGGGTAAGGGTTTAGGGTTAGGGTTAGGGTTAGGGTTAGGGTTAGGGTTAGGGTTAGGGTTAGGGTTAGGTTTTAGGGTTAATTTTAGTGTTAGGGTTAGGGTTAGGGTTAGGGTTAGGGTTTAGGGTTAGTGTTAGGGTTAGGGGTAGGGTTAGGATTAGGGTTAGGTTGTTAGGGTTAGGGTTGGGGTTAGGGTTAGGGGTTAGGGTTACTGGTTAGTGTTAGGGTTAGTGTTAGGGGTTAGGATTAGGATTAGAGTTATGGTTAGGGTTAGGGTTAGCGTTAGGGTTAGGGTTAGGATTAGGGTTAGGGTTAGGGTAGGGTTAGGTCTTAGGGGTAGGGTTAGGGTTTGGGTTAGGCTGTTAGGGTTATGTTTAGTGTTAGGGTTTGGTTAGTGTTAGGGTTAGGTTTAGGGGTAAATTTAGGGTTAGGGTTAGGATAAGCTTTAGTGTTAGGGTTAGGGGTAATTTTAGGGTTAGGTTTAGGATAAGCTTTAGGGTTAGGGTTAGGGTTAGGGGTTAGGTAAGGGTTAGGGTTAGGGTTATGGTGTTAGGGTTATGTTTACGGTTAGGGTTAGTTTAGTGTTAGGGTTAGGGTTAGGGTTTAGGGTTAGGGGTAGCGTAAGGTTTAGAGTTAGGGTTTAGGGTTAGGGTTAGGGTTAGGGTTAGGATTAGGGTTAGGGTTAGGGTTAGGTTAGGGTTAGGGTTACGGTTAGGGCATTAAGGTTCGGGGTAGTGTTAAGGGTTAGGGTTAGGGTTAGGATAAGTTTTAGGGTTAGGGTTAGGGTTTAGGGTTAGGGTTAGTGTTAGGGTTAGGATTTGGTTTAGGGTTAGGGTTAGGTAAGGGTTAGTGTTAGGATTACGGTTAGGGGTTAGGGTTAGGGTTAGGGTTAGGGTTAGGTTTAGGGTTAGGGTTAGGGTTAGGTTAGGGTTAGGGTTACGGTTAGGGCATTAAGGTTCGGGGTAGTGTTAAGGGTTAGGGTTAGGGTTAGGATAAGTTTTAGGGTTAGGGTTAGGGTTACGGTTTAGGGTTAGGGTTAGGGTTTAGGGTTTAGGGTTAGGTTTAGGTTCAAGTGTAGCGTTTAGGTTTAGGGTTAGTGTTAAGGTTAGGGGTTAGTGTTAGGGTTAGGGTTAGGGGTTAGGGTTAGGGCTAGGCTTAGGGTGTTCGGTTGAGGGTTAGGGTTAAGGTTAGGGTTAGGCTTATAGTTACGGTTAGGGGTTAGTTTTAGTGTTAGGGTTAGGGTTACGGTTAGGTTTAGGGTTAGATTTAGGTTAGGGTTAGGGTTAGGGTTAGGCGTTAGGGTTAGGCTTAGGGTTAGGGCTATGGTTAGGAATTAGGGTTAGGTTTAGGGTTAGAGTTACGGTTAGGTTTACGGTTAGGGCTAGGTTAGGGTTAGGGTTAGGGTTAGGTTTAGGGTTAGGTTTACATTTAGGGGTTGGGGTTAGGGGTTAGGGTTAGGGTTAGGGTTAGGGTTAGGTTATAGAGTTACTTTTAGTGTTAGGGTTTGGATTAGGGTTAGGGTTTAGGGTTAGGGTTAGGGTTAGGTTTAGGGTTAGGGTTAGGGTTAGGATTAGGTTTAGGGGGTTAGGGGTAGGGTTAGGGTTAGGATTAGGGGTTAGGGTTACTGGTTAGTGTTAGGGTTAGGGTTAGGGTTAGCGTTAGGATTAGGGTTAGGGTTAGGGTTAGGGTTAGGTTTAGGTTTAGGGTTACGGTTAGGTTTTAGGGTTAATTTTAGTGTTAGTGGTAGGGTTAGGGTTAGGGTTTAGGGTTAGGGTTAGGGCTAGTGGTAGGATTAGGGTTAATATTAGACTTAGGTTGTTAGGGGTAGGGTTAGGGTTAGGGTTAGGTGTTAGGGTTACTGGTTAGTGTTAGGGTTAGGGTTAGGGTTAGGGTTAGGGTTTGGGGTTAGGATTAGGATTAGAGTTATGGTTATGGTTAGGGTTAGGGTTAGCGTTATGTGTATGGTTAGGTTTAGGGCTTAGGGTTAGGGTTAGTGTTAGGGTTATGTTGTTAGGGTTATATTTACAGTTAGGGTTAGTTTAGTGTTAGGGTTAGCGTTAGGGTTTAGGGTTAGGTCTAGCGTAAATTTTAGGGTTAGGGTTTAGGGTTAGGGTTAGGATTAGCGTTAGGGTTAGGGCTAGGATTAGGTGTAGGGTTAGGGTTAGGTTTTAGGGTTAGTTTTAGTGTTAGGGTTAGGATTAGGATTAGGTTTTAGGTTTAGGGTTAGGGTTAGGGGTAGGGTTAGGGTTAGGATTAGGGTTAGGGTGTTAGGGTTAGGTTTAGGGTTTGGTTTAGGGATAGGATTAGGGTTAGGTTAGGGTTAGGGTTAGGGTTAGGGTTAGGGTTAGGGATGGGGCGTTAAGGTTAGTGTTAGGGTTAAGTTTAGGGTTAGGGTTTTAGGGTTAGGGTTAGGGCGTTAGGGTTAGGATTAGGATTAGGGTTAGGGTTAGGGTTAGGTTTATGTTTAGGGTTAGGGCGTTAGGGTTAGGATTAGATTTGGGCTAGGGCATTAGGCTTTTGGTTAGGGTTAGTGTTAGGGTTGACTTTAGGTTTAGGGTTAGGGACAGGTTTAGTGTTAGGGCGTTAGGGTTAGGGGTAGTGTTAGGGCGTTAGGTTCAAGTTTAGGGTTAGGTATAGGGCGTTAGGTTTAGGGTTGGGTTTAGGGTTAGGTTTAGGTTTACGGTTGGGTGTTAGGATTAGGGTTAGGATTTAGGGTTGGGGTTAGGGTTAGGGTTATGGTTAGGGGTTGGGGTTAGGTTTAGGGTTAGGATTACGATTAGGGTTAGGGTTAGGGTTAGGGTTAGGGTTAGGGTTAGGGTTAGGGTTAGGTTAGGGTTAGGGTTAGGGTTAGGGCATTAATGTTCAGTTTAGTGTTAAATTTAGGGTTAGGGTGTTAGGGTTATGCTTAGGGCATTAGGGTTACGATTAGGGTTAGGGTTAGCGTTAGGGTTAGGGTTAGGCTTAGAGTTAGGGTTAGGTTTAGGGTTAGGGTTAGGGTAGGTTTAGGGCTTAAGGTTAGGGTTAGGCTTAGGGTTATGATGTTAGGGCTATGTTAGTGTTAGGGTTAGGTTAGTGTTAGGGTTAGGGTTTAGGGTTAGGGGTTAGGGTTAGGGTTAGGTTTAGGTTTAGGTTTAGTATTTGGATTAGGTGAGGGTTAGGGTTAGGTTTAGGGTTTAGGGTTATGGTTAGGATTAGGGTTAGGGTTATGTTTAGGTTTAGCGTTAGGTTAGGGTTAGGTTTAAGGTTAGGGATAGGGCGTTAATGTTAGGGTTAGGGTTAATTTTAGGGTTAGGGTGTTATGGTTAGGGTTAGGGTGTTAGGGTTAGGATTAGGATTAGGGTTAGGGTTAGGGTTACGGGTTAGGGTTTAGGGTTAGGGTTAAGTGTAGGGTTAGTGTTAGATTTAGGGTTTAGGGTTATGGTTAGGATTATGGTTATGGTTAGGTTTAGCGTTAGGTTTGGGTCAGGTTTAGGGTTAGGAATAGGGCGTTAAGTGTAGGGTTAGGGTTAAGTTTATTGTTAGGGTGTTAGGGTTAGGGTTAGGGTGTTAGGGTTAGGATCAGGATTAGGGTTAGGGTTAGGGTGTAAGGGTTAGGATTAGGATTAGGATTAGTGTTAGGGTTAGGGTTAGGGTTAACGTTTGATTTAGGTTTAGGGATAGGGTTAGGGTTAGGGTTAGGGTTAGTCTTTGGTCTAGGGTTAGGCGTTAGGGTTAGGGTTAGGGTTTAGGGTCAGGGTTAGGGTTAGGGTTAGGGTTAGGTTTAGGGTTAGGGTTAGGTTTAGGGTTTGGTTTAGGGATAGGATTAGGGTTAGGTTAGGGTTAGGGTTAGGGTTAGGGTTAGGTTTAGTGTTACAGTTAGGTTTTAGGGTTAGGGATTAGGGTTAATATTAGGTTTAGGTTTAGGTTTAGTGTAAGGATTAGGTGAGGGTTAGGGTTAGGTTTAGGGTTTACGGTTATGGTTAGGATTAGGTTTAGGGTTATGGTTTAGGGTTAGCGTTAGGTTAGGGTTAGGGTTATGGTTAGGGATAGGGCGTTAATGTTAGGATTAGGGTTAATTTTAGGGTTAGGGTGTTAGGGTTAGGGTGTTAGGGTTAGGATTAGGATTAGGGTTAGGGTTTGGGTTAGGGTTAGGATTAGGGTTAGGTTTAGGTTTAGGGTTAGGGTTTAGGGTTAGGTTAGGTTTAGGGTTACGGTTAGGGGTTAGGGTTAGGGGTTAGTGTTAGTGTTAGGGTTAGGTTTAGTTATAGGGTTATGTGAGGTTTAGGGTTAGGTTTAGGTTTTATGATTATGGTTAGGATTAGTGTTATGGTTAGGGTTAGGGTTAGGGTTAGGGTTATGTTTAGGGTTAGGGTTAGGGATGGGGCGTTAAGGTTAGTGTTAGGGTTAAGTTTAGGGTTAGGGTTTTAGGGTTAGGGTTAGGGCGTTAGGGTTAGGATTAGGATTAGGGTTAAGGTTAGGGTTAGGTTTATGTTTAGGGTTAGGGCTAGGGTTAGGATTAGATTTGGGCTAGGGCATTAGGCTTTTGGTTAGGGTTAGTGTTAGGGTTGACTTTAGGTTTAGGGTTAGGGACAGGTTTAGTGTTAGGGCGTTAGGGTTAGGGGTAGTGTTAGGGCGTTAGGTTCAAGTTTAGGGTTAGGTATAGGGCGTTAGGTTTAGGGTTGGGTTTAGGGTTAGGTTTAGGTTTACGGTTGGGTGTTAGGATTAGGGTTAGGATTTAGGGTTGGGGTTAGGGTTAGGGTTATGGTTAGGGGTTGGGGTTAGGTTTAGGGTTAGGATTACGATTAGGGTTAGGGTTAGGGTTAGGGTTAGGGTTAGGGTTAGGGTTAGGGTTAGGTTAGGGCATTAATGTTCAGTTTAGTGTTAAATTTAGGGTTAGGGTGTTAGGGTTATGCTTAGGGCATTAGGGTTACGATTAGGGTTAGGGTTAGCGTTAGGGTTAGGGTTAGGCTTAGAGTTAGGGTTAGGTTTAGGGTTAGGGTTAGGGTAGGTTTAGGGCTTAAGGTTAGGGTTAGGCTTAGGGTTATGATGTTAGGGCTATGTTGGTGTTAGGGTTAGGTTAGTGTTAGGGTTAGGGTTTAGGGTTAGGGGTTAGGGTTAGGGTTAGGTTTAGGTTTAGGTTTAGTATTTGGATTAGGTGAGGGTTAGGGTTAGGTTTAGGGTTTAGGGTTATGGTTAGGATTAGGGTTAGGGTTATGGTTAGGTTTAGCGTTAGGTTAGGGTTAGGTTTAAGGTTAGGGATAGGGCGTTAATGTTAGGGTTAGGGTTAATTTTAGGGTTAGGGTGTTATGGTTAGGGTTAGGGTGTTAGGGTTAGGATTAGGATTAGGGTTAGGGTTAGGGTTACGGGTTAGGGTTTAGGGTTAGGGTTAAGTTTAGGGTTAGTGTTAGGTTTAGGGTTTAGGATTATGGTTAGGATTATGGTTATGGTTAGGTTTAGCGTTAGGTTTGGGTCAGGTTTAGGGTTAGGAATAGGGCGTTAAGTGTAGGGTTAGGGTTAAGTTTATTGTTAGGGTGTTAGGGTTAGGGTTAGGGTGTTAGGGTTAGGATCAGGATTAGGGTTAGGGTTAGGGTGTAAGGGTTAGGATTAGGATTAGGATTAGTGTTAGGGTTAGGGTTAGGGTTAACGTTTGATTTAGGTTTAGGGATAGGGTTAGGGTTAGGGTTAGGGTTAGTCTTTGGTCTAGGGTTAGGCGTTAGGGTTAGGGTTTAGGGTCAGGGTTAGGGTTAGGGTTAGGGTTAGGGTTAGGGTTAGGGTTTAGGGTTTAGGGTTAGGTTTAGGTTTAAGTGTAGCGTTTGGTCTTAGGGTTAGGGTTAGTGTTAGGGGTTAGTGTTAGGGTTAGGGTTAGCGGTTAGTGTCAGGGTTAGGGCTAGGATTAGGGGGTTCGGGTTAGGGTTAGGGTTCAGGTTAGGGTTAGATTTAGGGTTACGGTTAGGGTTAGGGTTAGTGTTAGGGTTACGGTTAGGTTCAGTGTTAGAGTTATGTTAGGGTTAGGGTTAGGGTTAGTTTAGGGTTAGGGTTACGGTTAGGGATTAGGGTTAGGGTTAGGGTTAGGGTTAGGGTTAGGTTTAGGGTTAAGGTTAGGTTTTAGTGTTAGTTTTAGTGTTATGGTTAGGGTTAGGGTTAGGGTTTTGGGTTAGGGTTAGGGTTAGGTGTAGGGTTAGGGTTAGGATTAGGGTTAGGGTGTTAGGGTTAGGGCTAGGGCGTTAGGGTTAAGATTAGGATTAGGGTTAGGTTAGTGTTAGGGTTAGGGTTAGCGTTAGGGTTAGGGTTAGGGTTAGAGCTAGATTTAGGATTAGGTTTGGGCTAGGGCATTAGGCTTTTGGTTAGCGTTAGTGTTAGGGTTGACTTTAGGTTTAGGGTTAGGGATAAGTTTAGTGTTAGGGCGTTAGGGTTAGGGTTAGTGTTAGGGCGTTATGGTCAAGTTTAGGGTTAGGTATAGGGCGTTAGGGTTAGGGTTAGGTTTAGGGTTCGGTTAGGTTTACGGTTAGGTGTTAGGATTAGGGTTAGTGTTAGGGTTAGGATTTAGGGTTGGGGTTAGGGTTAGGGTTATGGTTAGGGGTTGGGGTTAGGTTTAGGGTTAGGATTCCGGTTAGGGTTAGGGTTAGGGTTAGGGTTAGGGTTAGGGTTAGGGTTAGGGTTAGGTTTAGGTTAGGGTTAGGGTTAGGGCATTAAGTTTCTGGTTAGCGTTAAATTTAGGGTTAGGGTGTTAGGGTTATGGTTAGGGCATTAGGGTTACGATTAGGTTTAGGGTTAGCGTTAGGGTTAGGGTTAGGCTTAGAGTTAGGGTTAGGTTTAGGGTTAAGGTTAGGGTAGGTTTAGGGCTTAGGGTTAGGGTTAGGTTTAGGTTTAGGATGTTAGGGTTATGTTTAGTATTAGGTTTAGGTTAGTGTTAGGGTTAGGGTAAGGGTTTAGGGTTAGGGTTAGGGTTAGGGTTAGGGTTAGGTTTATAGTTAGGATTAGGGTTAGGTTAGGTTTAGGTTTGGGTTAGGGCATTAGGCTTATGGTTAGGGTTAGGGTTAGGGTTGACTTTAGGTTTAGGTTTAGGGATAGGTTTAGTGTTAGGGCGTTAGGGTTTGTGTTAGGGTTAGTGTTTGTGTTAGGGTTAGGGCTTTATGGTTAGGTTTACGGTGCTAGGGTTAGGGCTGTGGTTAGTGTTAGGGTTAGGTCGTTAAGGTTAGGGTTAGGGTCAGGGTTAGGGTTAGTGTTAGGCTGTTACGGTTAGTTTTAGGGTTAGTGTTAGGGCGTTAGGGTCAAGTTTAGGGTTAGGTATAGGGCGTTAGGGTTAGGGTTAGGTTTAGGTTTAGGGTTAGGTTTACGGTTAGGTTTTAAGATTAGGGTTAGCGTTAGGGTTAGGATTTAGAGTTGGGGTTAGTGTTAGGGTTATGGTTAGGGGTTGGGGTTAGGTTTAGGGTTAGGATTACGGTTAGGGTTAGGGTTAGGGTTAGGGTTAGTTTAGGGTTAGGGTTAGGGTTAGGGCATTAAGGTTCGGGTTAGTGTTAAATTTAGGGTTAGGGTGTTAGGGTTATGGTTAGGGCATTAGGCTTACGATTAGGGTTAGGGTTAGCATTAGGGTTAGGGTTAGGCTTAGAGTTAGGGTTAGGTTTAGGGTTAGGGTTAGGGTAGGTTTAGGGCTTAGGGTTAGTGTTAGGTTTAGGTTTAGGATGTTAGGGTTATGTTTAGTGTTAGGGTTAGGTTAGTGTTAGGGTTAGGGTAAGGGTTTAGGGTTAGGGTTAGGGTTAGGGTTAGGGTTAGGGTTAGGTTTAGGTTTAGGATGTTAGGGTTATGTTTAGTGTTAGGGTTAGGTTTGGGTTAGGGCATTAGGCTTATGGTTAGGGTTAGTGTTAGGGTTGACTTTAGGTTTAGGGTTAGGGATAGGTTTAGTGTTAGGGCGTTAGGGTTAGTGTTAGGGTTAGTGTTTGTGTTAGGGTTAGGTCGTTAAGGTTAGGGTTTGGGTTAGGGTTAGGGTTAGTGTTAGGCTGTTACGGTTAGTTTTAGGGTTAGTGTTAGGGCGTTAGGGTCAAGTTTAGGGTTAGGTATAGGGCGTTAGGGTTAGGGTTAGTTTTAGGGTTAGGGTTAGGTTTACGGTTAGATGTTAGGATTAGGTTTAGGGTCACGGTTAGGGTTAGGATTTAGGGTTAGGGTTAGGGTTAGGAGTTGGGGTTAGTTTTAGGGTTAGGATTAGGGTTAGGGTTAGGGTTAGGAGTAGGGTTAGGATTAGTGTGAGGTTTAGAGTTAGGGGTTAGGGGTTAGGCGTTAGGGTTAGGGTTAGGGTTATGTTTATTGTTTGGGTTAGGATTAGGGGGTTAGGGTTAGGTTTAGGGTTAGGTTTAGGGTTAGGTTTAGGGTTATGGTTAGGGGTTAGGGGTAGGGGTTGGGGTTATCATTAGGGGTTAGGATTAGGGTTATGCTTAGGGTTAGGATTAGTGCATTAAGGTTAGTGTTAGGGTTAAGTTTAGGGTTATGGTGTTATGGTTATAGTTAGGGTGTTAGGGTTAGGATTAGGGTTAACGTTAGGGTTAGGCTGCTAGGGTTAGGGTTAGGTTAGTGTTAGTGTTACGGTTAGGGTTTAGGCTTAGGGTTAGTGTTAGTGTTAGGGTTAGGTTTAGGGTTAAAGTTTGATTTAGGTTTAGCGATAGGGTTAGGGTGAGGGTTAGGGTTAGGCTCTGGTTTAGGGTTTAGGTGTTAGGGCTAGTTTTAGGGTTTAGGGTCAGGGTTAGGGATAGGGTTATCGGTTAGTGTCAGGGTTAGGGCTAGGCTTAGGGGGTTCGGGTTAGGGTTAGGGTTAAGGTTAGGGTTAGATTTAGGGTTACGGTTAGGGTTACGGTTAGTGTTAGGGTTACGGTTAGGTTTAGGGTTAGGGTTAGGTTAGGGCTAGGGTTAGGTTTAGGGTTGGGGTTAGAGTTACGGTTAGGTGTTAGGGTTAGGGGTAGGGTTAGGGTTAGCGTTAGGGTTAGGGTTAGGGTTAGGGTTAGGGTTAGGGTTAGGGTTAGAGTTACGGTTAGGTTTAAGTTTAGGGCTAGGTTAGGGTTAGGGTTAGGGTTAGGGTTACGGTTACGGTTACGGTTACGGTTAGGGATTAGGGTTAGGGGCTAAGGTTAGGGTTAGGTTTTAGGGTTAATTTTAGTGTTAGGGTTAGGGTTAGGGTTAGGGATAGGCTTTGGTTTAGGGTTTAGGTGTTAGGGTTAGTTTTAGGGTTTAGGGTCAGGGTTAGGGATAGGGTTATCGGTTAGTGTCAGGGTTAGGGCTAGGCTTAGGGGGTTCGGGTTAGGGTTAGGGTTAAGGTTAGGGTTAGATTTAGGGTTACGGTTAGGGTTAGGGTTAGTGTAAGTGTTACGGTTAGGTTTAGGGTTAGGGTTAGGTTAGGGCTAGTGTTAAGTTTAGGGTTGGGGTTAGAGTTACGGTTAGGGGTTAGGGTTAGGGTTAGGGTTAGGGTTAGGGTTAGGGTTAGGCTGCTAGGGTTAGGGTTAGGTTAGTGTTAGTGTTACGGTTAGGGTTTAGGCTTAGGGTTAGTGTTACTGTTAGGGTTAGGGTTAGGGTTTGATTTCGGTTTAGCGATAGGGTTAGGGTTAGGGTTAGGCTTTGCTTTAGGGTTTAGGTGTTAGGGTTAGGGTTAGGGTTTAGGGTCAGGGTTAGGGTTAGGTTTAGCGGTTAGTGTCAGGGTTAGGGCTAGGCTTAGGGGGTTAGGGTTAGGGTTAGGGTTAAGGTTAGGGTTAGATTTAGGGTTACGGTTAGGGTTAGGGTTAGTGTTAGGGTTACGGTTAGGTTTAGGGTTAGGGTTAGGTTAGGGCTAGGGTTAGGTTTAGGGTTGGGGTTAGAGTTAGGGTTACGGTTAGGGTTAGGGTTAGGGTTAGGGTTAGGGTTAGGGTTAGGGTTAGGGTTACGGTTACGGTTAGGGATTAGGGTTAGGGGTTAGGGATTAGGGTTAGGGGGTAGGGTTAGGGATAGGTTTTAGGGTTAATTTTAGTGTTAGGGTTAGGGTTAGGGTTAGGGTTTAGGTTAGGGTTAGATTTAGGGTTACGGTTAGGGTTAGGGTTAGTGTTAGGGTTACGGTTAGGTTTAGGGTTAGGGTTAGGGTTAGGGTTAGGGTTAGGGTTAGGGTTAGGGTTAGGTTAGGGTTAGGGCATTAAGGTTCGGGTTAGCGTTAAATTTAGGGTTAGGGTGTTAGGGTTATGGTTAGGGCATTAGGGTTACGATTAGGGTTAGGGTTAGCGTTAGGGTTAGGCTTAGCCTTAGAGTTAGGGTTAGGTTTAGGGTTAAGGTTAGGGTAGGTTTAGGGCTTAGGGTTAGGGTTAGGTTTAGGTTTAGGATGTTAGGGTTATGTTTAGTGTTAGGTTTAGGTTAGTGTTAGGGTTAGGGTAAGGGTTTAGGGTTAGAGTTAGGGTTAGGGTTAGGGGTAGGGTTAGGGTTAGGGTTAGGGTTAGGTTAGGGTTAGGTTTGGGTTAGGGCATTAGGCTTATGGATAGGGTTAGGGTTAGGGTTGACTTTAGGTTTAGGGTTAGGGATAGGTTTAGTGTTAGGGCGTTAGGGTTAGTGTTAGGGTTAGTGTTTGTGTTAGGGTTAGGGCTTTATGGTTAGGTTTACGGCGCTAGGGTTAGGGCTGTGGTTAGTGTTAGGGTTAGGTCGTTAAGGTTAGGGTTAGGGTTAGGGTTAGGGTTAGTGTTAGGCTGTTACGGTTAGTTTTAGGGTTAGTGTTAGGGCGTTAGGGTCAAGTTTAGGGTTAGGTATAGGGCGTTAGGGTTAGGGTTAGGTTTAGGGTTAGGGTTAGGTTTACGGTTAGATGTTAGGATTAGGGTTAGGGTCAGGGTTAGGGTTAGGATTTAGGGTTAGGGTTAGGGTTAGGAGTTGGGGTTAGTTTTAGGGTTAGGATTATGGTTAGGGTTAGGGTTAGGAGTTAGGGTTAGGATTAGGGTGAGGTTTAGAGTTAGGGGTTAGGGGTTAGGCGTTAGGGTTAGGGTTATGTTTATTGTTAGGGTTAGGATTAGGGGGTTAGGGTTAGGTTTAGGGTTAGGTTTAGGGTTAGGTTTAGGGTTATGGTTAGGGTTTAGGGGTAGGGGTTGGGGTTATCGTTAGGGGTTAGGATTAGGGTTATGCTTAGTGTTAGGGTTAGTGCATTAAGGTTAGTGTTAGGGTTAAGTTTAGGGTTATGGTGTTATGGTTATCGTTAGGGTGTTAGGGTTAGGATTAGGGTTAGGGTTAGGGTTAGGGTTAGGCTGCTAGGGTTAGGGTTAGGTTAGTGTTAGTGTTACGGTTAGGGTTTAGGCTTAGGGTTAGTGTTAGGGTTAGGGTTAGGGTTAACGTTTGATTTAGGTTTAGGGATAGGGTTAGGGTTAGGGTTAGGCTTTGCTTTAGGGTTTAGGTGTTAGGGTTAGGGTTAGGGTTTAGGGTCAGGGTTAGGGTTAGGTTTAGCGGTTAGTGTCAGGGTTAGGGCTAGGCTTAGGGGGTTCGGGTTAGGGTTAGGGTTAAGGTTAGGGTTAGATTTAGGGTTACGGTTAGGGTTAGGGTTAGTGTTAGGGTTACGGTTAGGTTTAGGGTTAGGGTTAGGTTAGGGCTAGGGTTAGGTTTAGGGTTGGGGTTAGAGTTAGGGTTACGGTTAGGGTTAGGGTTAGGGTTAGGGTTAGGGTTAGGGTTAGGGTTAGGGTTACGGTTACGGTTAGGGATTAGGGTTAGGGGTTAGGGATTAGGGTTAGGGGGTAGGGTTAGGGTTAGGTTTTAGGGTTAATTTTAGTGTTAGGGTTAGGGTTAGGGTTTAGGTTAGGGTTAGATTTAGGGTTACGGTTAGGGTTACGGTTAGTGTTAGGGTTACGGTTAGGTTTAGGGTTAGGGTTAGGTTAGGGCTAGGGTTAGGTTTAGGGTTGGGGTTAGAGTTACGGTTAGGTGTTAGGGTTAGGGGTAGGGTTAGGGTTAGCGTTAGGGTTAGGGTTAGGGTTAGGGTTAGGGTTAGGGTTAGGGTTAGAGTTACGGTTAGGTTTAAGTTTAGGGCTAGGTTAGGGTTAGGGTTAGGGTTAGGGTTACGGTTACGGTTACGGTTACGGTTAGGGATTAGGGTTAGGGGCTAAGGTTAGGGTTAGGTTTTAGGGTTAATTTTAGTGTTAGGGTTAGGGTTAGGGTTAGGGATAGGCTTTGGTTTAGGGTTTAGGTGTTAGGGTTAGTTTTAGGGTTTAGGGTCAGGGTTAGGGATAGGGTTATCGGTTAGTGTCAGGGTTAGGGCTAGGCTTAGGGGGTTCGGGTTAGGGTTAGGGTTAAGGTTAGGGTTAGATTTAGGGTTACGGTTAGGGTTAGGGTTAGTGTAAGTGTTACGGTTAGGTTTAGGGTTAGGGTTAGGTTAGGGCTAGTGTTAAGTTTAGGGTTGGGGTTAGAGTTACGGTTAGGGGTTAGGGTTAGGGTTAGGGTTAGGGTTAGGGTTAGGGTTAGGCTGCTAGGGTTAGGGTTAGGTTAGTGTTAGTGTTACGGTTAGGGTTTAGGCTTAGGGTTAGTGTTACTGTTAGGGTTAGGGTTAGGGTTTGATTTCGGTTTAGCGATAGGGTTAGGGTTAGGGTTAGGCTTTGCTTTAGGGTTTAGGTGTTAGGGTTAGGGTTAGGGTTTAGGGTCAGGGTTAGGGTTAGGTTTAGCGGTTAGTGTCAGGGTTAGGGCTAGGCTTAGGGGGTTAGGGTTAGGGTTAGGGTTAAGGTTAGGGTTAGATTTAGGGTTACGGTTAGGGTTAGGGTTAGTGTTAGGGTTACGGTTAGGTTTAGGGTTAGGGTTAGGTTAGGGCTAGGGTTAGGTTTAGGGTTGGGGTTAGAGTTAGGGTTACGGTTAGGGTTAGGGTTAGGGTTAGGGTTAGGGTTAGGGTTAGGGTTAGGGTTACGGTTACGGTTAGGGATTAGGGTTAGGGGTTAGGGATTAGGGTTAGGGGGTAGGGTTAGGGATAGGTTTTAGGGTTAATTTTAGTGTTAGGGTTAGGGTTAGGGTTAGGGTTTAGGTTAGGGTTAGATTTAGGGTTACGGTTAGGGTTAGGGTTAGTGTTAGGGTTACGGTTAGGTTTAGGGTTAGGGTTAGGGTTAGGGTTAGGGTTAGGGTTAGGGTTAGGGTTAGGTTAGGGTTAGGGCATTAAGGTTCGGGTTAGCGTTAAATTTAGGGTTAGGGTGTTAGGGTTATGGTTAGGGCATTAGGGTTACGATTAGGGTTAGGGTTAGCGTTAGGGTTAGGCTTAGCCTTAGAGTTAGGGTTAGGTTTAGGGTTAAGGTTAGGGTAGGTTTAGGGCTTAGGGTTAGGGTTAGGTTTAGGTTTAGGATGTTAGGGTTATGTTTAGTGTTAGGTTTAGGTTAGTGTTAGGGTTAGGGTAAGGGTTTAGGGTTAGAGTTAGGGTTAGGGTTAGGGGTAGGGTTAGGGTTAGGGTTAGGGTTAGGTTAGGGTTAGGTTTGGGTTAGGGCATTAGGCTTATGGATAGGGTTAGGGTTAGGGTTGACTTTAGGTTTAGGGTTAGGGATAGGTTTAGTGTTAGGGCGTTAGGGTTAGTGTTAGGGTTAGTGTTTGTGTTAGGGTTAGGGCTTTATGGTTAGGTTTACGGCGCTAGGGTTAGGGCTGTGGTTAGTGTTAGGGTTAGGTCGTTAAGGTTAGGGTTAGGGTTAGGGTTAGGGTTAGTGTTAGGCTGTTACGGTTAGTTTTAGGGTTAGTGTTAGGGCGTTAGGGTCAAGTTTAGGGTTAGGTATAGGGCGTTAGGGTTAGGGTTAGGTTTAGGGTTAGGGTTAGGTTTACGGTTAGATGTTAGGATTAGGGTTAGGGTCAGGGTTAGGGTTAGGATTTAGGGTTAGGGTTAGGGTTAGGAGTTGGGGTTAGTTTTAGGGTTAGGATTATGGTTAGGGTTAGGGTTAGGAGTTAGGGTTAGGATTAGGGTGAGGTTTAGAGTTAGGGGTTAGGGGTTAGGCGTTAGGGTTAGGGTTATGTTTATTGTTAGGGTTAGGATTAGGGGGTTAGGGTTAGGTTTAGGGTTAGGTTTAGGGTTAGGTTTAGGGTTATGGTTAGGGTTTAGGGGTAGGGGTTGGGGTTATCGTTAGGGGTTAGGATTAGGGTTATGCTTAGTGTTAGGGTTAGTGCATTAAGGTTAGTGTTAGGGTTAAGTTTAGGGTTATGGTGTTATGGTTATCGTTAGGGTGTTAGGGTTAGGATTAGGGTTAGGGTTAGGGTTAGGGTTAGGCTGCTAGGGTTAGGGTTAGGTTAGTGTTAGTGTTACGGTTAGGGTTTAGGCTTAGGGTTAGTGTTAGGGTTAGGGTTAGGGTTAACGTTTGATTTAGGTTTAGGGATAGGGTTAGGGTTAGGGTTAGGCTTTGCTTTAGGGTTTAGGTGTTAGGGTTAGGGTTAGGGTTTAGGGTCAGGGTTAGGGTTAGGTTTAGCGGTTAGTGTCAGGGTTAGGGCTAGGCTTAGGGGGTTCGGGTTAGGGTTAGGGTTAAGGTTAGGGTTAGATTTAGGGTTACGGTTAGGGTTAGGGTTAGTGTTAGGGTTACGGTTAGGTTTAGGGTTAGGGTTAGGTTAGGGCTAGGGTTAGGTTTAGGGTTGGGGTTAGAGTTAGGGTTACGGTTAGGGTTAGGGTTAGGGTTAGGGTTAGGGTTAGGGTTAGGGTTAGGGTTACGGTTACGGTTAGGGATTAGGGTTAGGGGTTAGGGATTAGGGTTAGGGGGTAGGGTTAGGGTTAGGTTTTAGGGTTAATTTTAGTGTTAGGGTTAGGGTTAGGGTTTAGGTTAGGGTTAGATTTAGGGTTACGGTTAGGGTTAGGGTTAGTGTTAGGGTTACGGTTAGGTTTAGGGTTAGGATTACGGTTAGGGTTAGGGTTAGGGTTAGGGTTAGGGTTAGGGTTAGGGTTAGGGTTAGGGTTAGGGTTAGGTTAGGGTTAGGGTTAGGGCATTAAGGTTCGGGTTAGCGTTAAATTTAGGGTTAGGGTGTTAGGGTTATGGTTAGGGCATTAGGGTTACGATTAGGGTTAGGGTTAGCGTTAGGGTTAGGCTTAGCCTTAGAGTTAGGGTTAGGTTTAGGGTTAAGGTTAGGGTAGGTTTAGGGCTTAGGGTTAGGGTTAGGTTTAGGTTTAGGATGTTAGGGTTATGTTTAGTGTTAGGTTTAGGTTAGTGTTAGGGTTTAGGGTAAGGGTTTAGGGTTAGAGTTAGGGTTAGGGTTAGGGGTAGGGTTAGGGTTAGGGTTAGGGTTAGGTTAGGGTTAGGTTTGGGTTAGGGCATTAGGCTTATGGTTAGGGTTAGGGTTAGGGTTGACTTTAGGTTTAGGGTTAGGGATAGATTTAGTGTTAGGGCGTTAGGGTTAATGTTAGGGTTAGTGTTTGTGTTAGGGTTAGGGATTTATGGTTAGGTTTACGGCGCTAGGGTTAGGGCTGTGGTTAGTGTTAGGGTTAGGTCGTTAAGGTTATGGTTAGGGTTAGGGTTAGGTTTAGTGTTAGGCTGTTACGGGTAGTTTTAGGGTTAGTGTTAGGGCGTTAGGGTCAAGTTTAGGGTTAGGTATAGGGCGTTAGGGTTAGGGTTAGGTTTAGGGTTAGGGTTAGGTTTACGGTTAGATGTTAGGATTAGGGTTAGGGTCAGGGTTAGGGTTAGGATTTAGGGTTAGGGTTAGGGTTAGGAGTTGGGGTTAGTTTTAGGGTTAGGATTAGGGTTAAGGTTAGGGTTAGGAGTTAGGGTTAGGATTAGGGTGAGGTTTAGAGTTAGGGGTTAGGTGTTAGGCGTTAGGGTTAGGGTTATGTTTATTGTTAGGGTTAGGATTAGGGGGTTAGGGTTAGGTTTAGGGTTAGGTTTAGGGTTAGGTTTAGGGTTATGGTTAGGGGTTAGGGGTAGGGGTTGGGGTTATCGTTAGGGGTTAGGATTAGGGTTATGCTTAGGGTTAGGGTTAGTGCATTAAGGTTAGTGTTAGGGTTAAGTTTAGGGTTATGGTGTTATGGTTATATTTAGGGTGTTAGGGTTAGGATTAGGGTTAGGGTTAGGGTTAGGGTTAGGCTGCTAGGGTTAGGGTTAGGTTAGTGTTAGTGTTACGGTTAGGGTTTAGGCTTAGGGTTAGTGTTACTGTTAGGGTTAGGGTTAGGGTTAACGTTTGATTTAGGTTTAGGGATAGGGTTAGGGTTAGGGTTAGGGTTAGGGTTAGGGTTAGGGTTAGGGTTAGGGTTAGGCTTTGGTTTAGGGTTTAGTTGTTAGGGTTAGGGTTAGGGTTTAGGGTCAGGGTTAGGGTTAGGTTTAGCGGTTAGTGTCAGGGTTAGGGCTAGGCTTAGGGGGTTAGGGTTAGGGTTAGGGTTAAGGTTAGGGTTAGATTTAGGGTTACGGTTAGGGTTAGGGTTAGTGTTAGGGTTACGGTTAGGTTTAGGGTTAGGGTTAGGTTAGGGCTAGGGTTAGGTTTAGGGTTGGGGTTAGAGTTA